>NC_056728.1:1281528051-1281828051 GCF_019279795.1 Protopterus annectens
CCCAAAGGGTTGGACCAAAAATTGGCCCCTGGGGCACCAGCACATCTGGGGCCCAGCCTTGGACATCAACCTCTGTTGGCTCTGCACCACCTTCTGGTTGTACCACCACTGAGGATGGGGCATGTCCCCCCCTGAGAGCAGGACCAGGCAGGTACATGTCTGCTGTCGTGCGGTCCCAGACGTATTGCGTTGGGGGCTCACTAAGGGGTTCCAAAGCCAGATACGCAAGCTCAAGGGCGGAGTGTCACATTTACAAGGTGATACTGCCCCTCCTGGACAGCCCCCAGCACTGCCTCCTTTGCAGCTGTTTAGGTGTAGTGGTGGCTGCCCATGGCTGGGGACCTCTGTCCCACTGTTCCCATGGGCTTGTGAATGCCGAACACCCATCCCCGTCCGAGGTGTATCCCCCCACGTGTCATATACCGGCCCTTTATGCTGTCTTGTCTGTGATCCTACCCTACCTATCCGCCACAGCCATACCAACTCTCCTTCCCCCACATCCGACCCTCACCCTATGGAAACATAAGGCCAGTCAGCTCCTAGGACAACATCTGCCCTATACATAGCTGTCCATTTCACACACGTGCCCACTGGACACATGTAACCCTTGTTATATGCATCACAACATACTCCTGTTATCCTCACCCCTGTCCCTCAGGCGCACGATCCTGGTATACACATCACTCCTAAATGGTCCAGGTACACGTGATGAGGATGACTCCATTGTACACACAACACTACCGGTCCCTCTATGGTTACCCCATTTACCTTTATCATGATGATGATGTTGCACACAGCACCTTGCAAGAGTACTGTTCGCACATAATGATTGGACAGGTACTGTTGTGTTAATGTACATTACTTGCACAGAGTGATGTATACAGCCAATGTACAACTGTTTGCGTTGCGAATGACACATGTCTGTCTGAGGGAGTCTTGAGATTACATAGAACAACACCACTACATAATACAGATGTCACTGGTGTTTCCCGTTTCATTCGTTTGTAATGCTTTGTTGCCACATGATATGTTCCTGATATATCTCTATATATGTACCTATATACTGGACATAAACACTCACATATACATCTACATGATGGGATACATTCCTATACTGTTGAATGACTGCGCTGTCTGATATGTTTGTGGTACTGTCCAATGTCTGTATATCATGGCGTATTGGTAAATCACATTAGCTGTGTATGCAGGGTCCCGGCTCCAAGCCTTGCACAGGGCATTTATTTGGCTGCAGGGCATAACAAGGCCATTGGATACAGAGGGAGTAAGGCACATTAAAGCAGTTGTGAGCTGAGGTTCCTGGGTTTGTGTGGTGTTAAGCAATGCTAACCTCTGTTTACAGCTTCTTACACTCAGTTAGCCTCTACATTGCTTTACCAGTGCAATACTCACATACTGGTAGTCAAACAGGCTTACACCCGCTCGCTCCCGCACTTGCAAATGCACCGACATTGGTGCTTGCATCTGACACTCACACCCCTGTGTGGGAGCGAAGACCACAATATTACCTTGTGATGTCTATTACATCGGATTACATGCCTACAGTATCGGGAATGGCTGCCCATTAGGCGATGGCATGCTGTTTGACTGTACGGAATCAGCGGCCTGTCCAGTGATTTATTCATATTATTTGTGTGTTCCTCTTACAATCTACTCCCATCTGGCTGATACATGGGAACCAAGACTCTTCAATACAGACAAGTAATTGGGTTTTGGGACCCACATCCGTCAGCTGAGTCATGCTACCACATACCTATTATAGGGTTGCCACCTTTTCAATTGCCCAAGGTGGTACTTTTATGTAGAAATGTCAGATTTTGCAGGGCAAAACATACCCACAGCCAGTACAAAGGAAGGAACTTCACTGTTTTGCCTAAATAAAAGCTTATTCTTGTAGCATTATAGTTGCTTATTCTGTTTCTTATAACATTTAAGTGTTTTGGATACAAAATAATTGTTTTATGCTACTACTACAGACAATATAGGAAATCTTTGTCCTAAAAATCTCAGGACATTTGCCATATTTTCAATTATTTTGCAGGACACAACTGCCCAAAGGGAACTGTCCCTCGCAAAGGTGGACAGGTGGTAACCCTAACCTATTATACTATTATCTTTCTAAGGTAGTCAGCGGAATATGCGCTTTCTGTCACTATCAGACCTCTCAAATGAATGGGGAAGAATGAACACTGAATCAGGGACACTGTATAACAACATCAGGGACACATTTAGAAGTTTGGTGCTATTAACTTGACACATTGACAGACCCAGAGCATATGTATTCATACACATTGTCTGAGGTACATGCTGTTTATGACTCTTACATGTTGTCGTTATTCATTACATGTATTCCACCACCTTTCTTCCTAATATCACTAGTTCTAAGAGGGTTTAGGTGGGACAGAGTTAGATTCTGAGTAGTAATCACAGACATCCCTGGTAATCGGGGACAGTTCAATGGTATGGTCCCTATGTGTTCCCCCAATAGTTTACGGACTATCCAGTGGATGTGCTCTTAGGGTTTGGGAGGTATGGGCATCTGCTATGACCACATCGGAATATTACTTACATCCACGGGGTGATCCTAATATGGCTCTGCCAGCCAAAATCTGCACGCCTAGGCCTATAATCGCATACCCATAGTTCCCCTACCTGCCACTCCTCTACAGCACTCATCCTTACTGTGGGCGCAGGTGGGGTATAAACACACCACTGCACACTGCCCACACTCCCCGTGCCGGGACACATGTCGAATATTGTGTCGACCCATGTGTTATCAGGCTTGCACAACCTACTGGTCCGTGTACATCTACAGCCTGGTCAGAGAAATCATTATAGGGTCTGGCTCCGATCATTAATTTTTGGTGTCCCACAAGGGACATCGATGTCTATGATTCAAGTGTAGACCTTGCAGATCTCACCCACTGGTAGTTTCCTGCCAGTGGACTGGGAAGCAGTGGTGTATTTACCTTTATTGTGTGTCTGTATGCCTCACCAGCCTAGCTTGGGGGGGGGGTGATGCTACATGTTACACATTTGTTTATTGGACCTCCCACCAACATATGCCCAGCCTGTGAACATATGTTACCTATAACTGCTGTATCATATCCTAGCTATATACATGTGTATATTTACTGTAACATATATATATATATATATATATATATATATATATATATATATATATATATATATTTACATTAATATATACAGAATTATCTGCATATGTATGCATACATGTATATTCATATCTTGCTATCTATATACATATATATATATATATATATATATATATATATATATATATTTGTGTATGTGTGTATATATATATATATATATATATATATATATATATATATATATATATATATATATAGCTATAATCTAATGACATATGGGTCTATGGTTGTGCCTTATTCATTATGACAGTACCCCTTTGATTGAAATGATCTGGTTAAAAGTCCCATGTGATACTCAAGTTCACCTTTACATGTTATTATGTTGGTTTTACAGCAGGATGACATTCATTCCACATGTAAAATGATATGGGCTATAGTCGAACTTGAACCATAAATGCCTTTTTGTTAAGCGGATGCTCTAATCACTACACTATATGTATGCTGCTTCATTTATACGTATACCCATAGTTCATAGTTATCCGTACACATGCCTCAGCATGTCACTAACACAGCAGGCATCCATTCTCCAGTTAGGAAAACTGCACCACTACACATGCGCCATTCCCTACTGCTCTTGGCCCATCCTACATGTTGACTCACTCCAAGTATATTACGAATTCACAAGCCTATAGTCCTGGCACATACGTTCATATGATGGTCAGGGTGTTCATATGGTTTTAGGCTTGTCCGACTGGGACTGCCCTGTACCCGTTTGAAAGTCAGGCTTACCACATGGACAGACTTAGTTCCACTGTTAGCATCCTACCTGTGGTTAGAGACGCAGGGGTTTGCTCAACTCTGGCCAGCTTGATATGTCAAGCACTAGATAATATGAGTGTTCCGCTGCTGTTTTCCTTCGCATTCATAACATGTTTGTGATAACATCAGAGTAAAGTATAACTGCCATGGCTTAGTGGTAAATCACATTGATTATGATGTGTAGGGTCCTGGCGTCGAGCCTGGCTGAGGCGGTTTATTGTGTTGCTGGGCAGAACAAGGGCCGTTGGACAAAGGGTGAGTACAACAATTAACAGCAGTGGTTTTCCATTTAACCACCATTTCCCATCACATAAACACCTTCTGCATTCTGCATTCTTACTGTAATATGTCACCACAGTTCACATTTCAAAGGTATTATATTGTTATACAGCATAAAATTGAAGGACGTCTTCTTTGATAAAGTCAACGGCAGCCAGAAGTAGACAAACGAAAATAGTTTATTGAAGAAAATTACTCATCCAACCCTCAGATTAAGCGCTTTCGTCTCCAACATGGAGACTTCATCAGAATCTAAGGTAGCACAACACCACATCCCTTATATACTAAATACATCCAATTAGCTGACATTTAATTAGATAATAAGTAAATAAGTTAATGAATCAATAACCTCATTTTGTCTTAAGAGACCATGCCACAAAAAATGCAAGCTGACAAATCCTGGAGACATTGTAAAAGCATTTGAAAACCTGTATGAATAACAACCTTGAGAAATGCATAGTAAGTAGGAATAAAATCATGATAAATAGAAAGAATCATAAAAAGCATATGCCATACTGTTGTACCAATTGTACTGTTTAAGGATATTGTTTAAAAATATTGTTTAAAACATATGCATGTAAAGCAATATGTCAAACCTAAATATATGTAAAATATATATATATATATATGAATATAAATATATAAAAATGTAAAATGCATAAATATAAATTCAGGTACATAAAATATATAAAAGTGTATAAATGTATAAATATATAAATATTTAATTTCATAAACATATCAAATATATATATATATATATATATATATATATATATATATATATATATATAAAATATGAAACATATAATACTTTTTCAAATGTTGTAACTTAAAAAATGATGTAACTTAAAAATGAAAGACCAATGACTATATACGTGTATTTAAATATATGAAAATCAATCCCACTAAAATTGTTTCCAATAAAATAAAGCACAGTTGAATAAAAAGGTTGAACAATTACCAACAGTATGTATATAACTAGGCACAACTAAAAATATACATCTATTCGGTTTTTGTGGGAAATAAGAAATGTAAAAGCCTAACACCACTTGAGAAAAACAACATCTATAGTGATTATTGTTCTCTAATAATGTTCATTTAAATAAATATGTATAGTAATATTTATATTTTTATTTTATTTTTATTATTTATTATTTATTCTTATGTTTCTTAGGATCACCTGCGAGCATTTTTAATGCTGGGGTAATAGAGATGTGGTCGTTAAGGCCCTTGCCACAACAAGAGTCCAATCTAAGCTGACACATCATTTCTTTTAACTCCAGTTGGGTTTCCCAATCACCACCTCTCTCAAAACATTTCACTTCCTCTATTACCCAGAATTTAAAATCTGCTTTTGGGCAGATCAATACATGTCTGTACATAGCATTATTTACATTTTGTTTGCTTATGTCTCTCATGTGTTCATAGATTCTGGATCGTAAGTGTCGTTCAGTTTTCCCAACATAATAGCTCCAATAGATTTTGCAAAAAACAAGGTATACTACCCCTTTTGTATAACAGCTACTATAAGTTTTGGCAACCAGAGTTGTTCTAAGACTAGGTATTCTAATCTCCTTTTGTCCTGCTATAAGCACATTGCATCTACCACATTTAAATGTCCCACATTTCTTATTTGCCCCTTGTATATTGTTACCTTGTTTTTCTAAGATATTCTTAATATTTCTGTTCCTCCTGTAACTATAACTTATATCATTTTTGAATACATCAGTTTTAGTAGCCATTTCTCTAAACATATCCCATGTCTCATTTATACATTTCCTAAGTTGACCTATCCCTTGATAGTACGTAAGGGTTAAATAGGGAATACTTTTTCCATGGTTTTTATTGTGGTGGTTACTATCACTTCCCAATTCCTGAACACCCCCATTCACTATGTTGTTGTCTCTGCAGAAATCGCTGCTCTTAACTAATAAAGGAGTATATTTTTTATTACTTCTACCCTTTAGGACCTGATGTTTTACATCATTAATCAAATCTATTGGGTATCCTCTCTCCAGGAACATTTTACCCACAAATTCAAGCTCTCCCATAAATTCAACGTCATCTGAAATCATCCTGCATCCTAATCATTTGTCCCTTTATAATATTCTTCTTTAATACGTAAGGGTGGTCACTATCAAAATGTAGATAAGCGTTGGAAAAATGTTCCTTTCTATATATATTAGATTTATAACACTTATTAACATAATCCTTCTCTAACCTCACATCCAAAAATGAATAGAATCTGTTCCAATATCATGTGTAAATTCTAAAAATGTCGTAGTATGATTAATATAAACAATAAATTCATCTATCCTTTCAGTAGGCCCTTTCCAAACAACAAAAATATAATCTAAAAATCTACAATACTTACTAATGTGCCTATAATAGTCAGACAGAAATATAAACTTCCTTTCCCAATATAACATGATTATATTAGCATAAATAGGGGCACACAGAACCCATTGCCACCTTCTTTTGATGCTAATATTCGCCTTGGAAATACACATAATTGTATTTCAGGACTAACTCCATGTTTTCTAGTGCATTTAATCCCCCTATACATTACGAAATTATGAATTTTGAGAGAAGCGTAACTAGGAGGATACGTATGGCGAATATGTACAATACCAAACCAGTTAGGTATCTGACTGACGTTGAAACAAAATTATTGAAAGAGTTGAGTGAGGATGACAAAATAAGAGTTATGAAACCGGACAAAGGTGGGGGTGTGGTATTCATGGACAAATGGGACTATACGACTAGGATGAAGGATATTCTAGACAATGATAAACAATATAGTAGTGTCTCTAGAAATGAAATCAATATATCATACAGACAGATTGATTTAGTATTGGAAGACAACCTACTACAAGGTTTGATTGATATGGATCTTTACAACTTCCTTAAAGTCCCAAAACCAGTTATTCTAGCTATCTTTGGTATACCGAAAATTCATAAATCAGTTTATGACCCACCTATGAGACCTATTGTCTCATCTCAGGGTTCTAAGACGCAACCATTGGCTATATATGTTGATTCAAAATTAAAGCAGTTTTACAAGAAATATGATCATATATTAATAGACTCCTGGGATTTTTTGAAGAAAATGGGAGAATGTTCATATACCAATGATAGTATTCTTATCACTATAGATGTAAGAGATTTGTTTTCCGTCATACCATCAGACATAGGAATGACATGGTTTGAAGAGATTCTAACTGAAACCGAGTTAGTAACTAATGATGAATTTAGGTTAGTACTAGAAAACATGGAGTTAGTCCTGAAATACAATTATGTGTATTTCCAAGGCGAATATTATCATCAAAAAGAAGGGGTGGCAATGGGTTCTGTGTGTGCCCCTATTTATGCTAATATAATCATGTTATATTGGGAAAGGAAGTTTATATTTCTGTCTGACTATTATAGGCACATTAGCAAGTATTATAGATTTTTAGATGATATTTTTGTTGTTTGGAAAGGGCCTACTGAAAGGATAGATGAATTTATTGTTTATATTAATCATACTACGACATTTTTAGAATTTACACATGATATTGGAACAGATTCTATTCATTTTTTGGATGTGAGGTTAGAGAAGGATTATGTTAATAAGTGTTATAAATCTAATATATATAGAAAGGAACATTTTTCCAACGCTTATCTACATTTTGATAGTGACCACCCTTACGTATTAAAAAAGAATATTATAAAGGGACAAATGATTAGGATGGCGAGGATGATTTCAGATGACGTTGAATTTATGGGAGAGCTTGAATTTGTGGGTAAAATGTTCCTGGAGAGAGGATACCTGATAGATTTGATTAATGATGTAAAACATCAGGTCCTAAAGGGTAGAAGTGATAAAAAATATACTCCTTTATTAGTTAAGAGCAGTGATTTCTGCAGAGACAACAACGTAGTGAATGGGGTGTTCAGGAATTGGGAAGTGATAGTAACCACCACAATAAAACCATGGAAAAGTATTCCTATTTAACCACCCTTACGTACTATCAAGGGATAGGTCAACTTAGGAAATGTATAAATGAGACATGGGATATGTTTAGAGAAATGGCTACTAAAACTGATGTATTCAAAAATGATATAAGTTATAGTTACAGGAGGAACAGAAATATTAAGAATATCTTAGAAAAACAAGGTAACAATATACAAGGGGCAAATAAGAAATGTGGGACATTTAAATGTGGTAGATGCGCACAATGTGCGTTTATAGCAGGACAAACGGAGATTAGAATACCTAGTCTTAGAACAACTCTGGTTGCCAAAGCTTACAGTAGCTGTTATACAAAAGGGGTGGTATACCTTGTTTTTTGCAAAATCTTTTGGAGCTACTATGTTGGGAAAACTGAACGACACTTACGATCCAGAATCTATGAACACATGAGAGACATAAGCAAACAAAATGTAAATAATGCTATGTACAGACATGTATTGATCTGCCCAAAAGCAGATTTTAAATTCTGGGTAATAGAGGAAGTGAAATGTTTTGAGAGAGGTGGTGATTGGGAAACCCAACTGGAGTTAAAAGAAATGATGTGGCAGCTTAGATTGGACTCTTGTTGTGGTAAGGGCCTTTACGACCACATCTCTATTACCCCAACATTGAAAATGCTCGTAGGTGATCCTAAGAAACATAAGAATAAATAATAAATAATAAAAATAAAATAAAAATATGAATATTACTATACATATTTATTTAAATGAACATTATTAGAGAACAATAATCACTATAGATGTTGTTTTTCTCAAGTTTTGTTAGGTTTTTTACATTTCTTATTTCCCATAAAAACTGAATAGATGTATATATTTTTAGTTGTGCCTAGTAATACACATATTGTTGGTAATTGTTCAACCTTTTTATTCAACTGTGCTTTATTTTATTGGAAACAATTTCAGTGGGATTGATTTTCATATATTTAAATACACGTATATAGTCATTGGTCTTTCATTTTTTAAGTTACATAATTTTTTAAGTTACAACATTTGAAAAAGTATTATATGTTTCATATTTGATATATATATATATATATATATATATATATATATATATATATATTTGATATGTTTATGAAATTATATATTTATATATTTATACATTTATACACTTTTATATATTTTTATGTACCTGAATTTATATTTATGCATTTTACATTTTATATATTTATATTCATATATATATATATATTTTTTACATATATTTAGGTTTGACATATTGCTTTACATGCATATGTTTTTAAACAATATTTTTTAAACAATATCCTTAAACAGTACAATTGGTACAACAGTATGGCATATGCTTTTTATGATTCTTTCTATTTATCATGATTTTATTCCTACTTACTATGTATTTCTCAAGGTTGTTATTCATACAGGTTTTCAAATGCTTTTACAATGTCTCCAGGATATGTCAGCTTGCATTTTTTGTGGCATGGTCTTTTAAGACAAAATGAGGTTATTGATTAATTAACTTATTTACTTATTATCTAATTAAATGTCAGCTAATTGAATGTATTTAGTATATAAGGGATGTGGTGTTGTGCTACCTTAGATTCTGATGAAGTCTCCGTGTTGGAGATGAAAGCGCTTAATCTGAGGGTTGGATGAGTAATTTTCTTCAATAAACTGTTTTCGTTTGTCTACTTCTGGCTGCCGTTGACTTTATCAAAGAAGACGTCCTTCATTGTGTTCGGGATCACTTGTTGCTGTGTGTATTTGTGTGCAAACTTTGGTTACCAGTTTTCGTTTGATACAGCATAAAATTAGCAAGATATGCTCGTTTACGGATTACGCGTCATAAATGGTGTGTGCTGTAGTCAAACTGGCAACGTCTGCTTGATAGACGGATGCTCTAACCACTACACTATTGCTGTGCTGCCTCATTTGCATGTATACCCATGGTTCATGGTTACCAGAACAAGCACAGCAAAACAATAGTAACACAGGAGTCATCCATTCTTTGGTTTGAAATAAACCACACCACTACACATGCACCACTCCCTACTGCCCTGGACATGTTCCGTATGTTGGCTCACTCCAAGTATATTCAGACGTCCCAAGCTTATAGTCATGGGACATAGGTTCATATAATGGTCAAGGTGTTCAATTAGTCTTGTGGTTCAGCTGGTCTGAATGGTGACTGGGACTGCTCTGTACCTGTATGAAAGTCAGACTTAACATGTGCACACAGTTAGTTCCACTGTTAGCATCCTACCTGTGGTTGGGGATGCAGGAGGTTTGCTCACCTCTGGAGGGCTTGATATGACAGCACTAAATACTACTGGGGGTTTCGTTGCTGTTTCCCTTCATATTCGTTATGGCTGCTTTATTGTGTCCATGTTCATTCTTCATGGATATATATATATATATATATATATATATATATATATATATATATATTTATATATCGATATATTGATATATATATATATCTATATATGTCTGTCTGTACATTCACATGCATATACACCTACATGCATTTTTACATTTCCCATACTGTTGAATGACCGCCAGTTACCATCGTGCATACGCGCTTTGAGGTGCCATAATCACCCTATTTCTGACTGCCATTATTGTGGGCATCATTTAAAATTAGCAGCCTTTGCATGGCTTGGACCTGGGAACAGGAACAGCATAGTCACTGGTTCTACCACTAAACCATCCGTGATACATTCTGTATGGATTGTAATTAGGATATATGACTTTACTACAGGCATTCCACAGTACTGGCAACATGTGAAAGGTATTTATTCACGATAATGCATGCGGGGAGACGTGCATCACAGTCAGGTGTTTAATCCCTGGTAGTAGGTTCTGCAGGACCAGGTAGAGGCTGAGCAGGGTTGTGGTCACGTACTGCTAATCTGACTTGTGCCAGGTATGGTTGCCGCATTTTCAAATGCCCAAAGTGGGACATGTTTTGTACAAACGTCAGATTTTGCAAGGCAAAACATACCCACAGCCAGTACATAGGACAGAACTTCACTGTTTTGCCTACATAAATGCTTATTCTTGTAACATTTTAGTTGCTTATTCTGTTTCTTATAACATTTAGATGTTTCAGAAACAGGATAACTGTTTCATGCAACTATTACATTAAATATAGGAAATATGTTTGTCCTAATATCTCAGGACATTTTCCATTTTTTAAAATTTTTATGCAGGACACAACTGGCCAAAGAGGGACTGACCCTCACAAAGTGGGACAGGTGGTAGCCCTAGTGTCCGGATGTCAACCGGGCTGGGCATCGTGTTATACCACAAAGATTAATCTTGAGAACAGACACTTATTCCATGAGGGATGTCCAAAAATTATGAACGATGGACCTCATTCATTTGGCTATTCGAAAATGTGGTAGGGTTATGCATGCATGGGATACCTAGTTTGCAAGCCTGAGACTGCCTAGGGTGCGACTGCCTACTAGATGTGGGTAGGGGGCACTATGTGTAGATATGGCTGCACCAAGCTAGCAGCCCGAGTATGGGTGGTTTTGGTGGACATTCAGCAAGGGGATGGGGTGTGCTGTGGAGGGGATGATGGATATTCAATTATGTATTCAGGTGTGTTGGGGTTAGATGGCTCAGTTCAGGCCAGACCATTACGTGGGTGTGAGCCGGTAACGTTTATGTACATGTGTATCGCACATTTTAATGTTCATATGTTTGTGAGATTGTGTTCTGCAGTATGGCCTGTCAGGGCATATTGCGGATGTGAATGTATGTTCTTTGGTTTCCTTTTTGATTCACCCACTGCTCCCTCGTGCACCTCCAGTTCACCTATTGTACATCCGACCCAGTCTCCCCTCGGCGAATTATTACATTCCCCCCCCCCCCATATTCCACACACACCATCCATCCCTTCTCTGGTTGATGGCCCATGGCACAGACAACAGAACACATTGCTTACTCTACATATCTCTGGTACCAATATGGTTGTGAGGACAACCCTGGCATATTTGATCTTCCACATGCTGTACTTCACGCACATAGGTACATACAAATACCTATCTTTCATGACATGGTAGGTAGACCTGGGTAATACCCATTCATCTTTGGGCCGTCCAGACAGGGACAACCTGGATCGCGAATGGGCAGATATTGAGCGAACGCTCTGACCATTGGTAGGGTTGCCACCTTTTCAAATGGCCAAAGTGGGACATCTTTGGGACACACATCAGATTTTACAGGCTGACACATACCCATGGTCAGTACAAAGGATAGTACTTTACTTTTATGCCTAAGTGACAGCTTATTCTTTTAGCGGTTTAGTTGCGTATTCTGTTTCTTGTAACATTTAGGCATTTTAGATACAGAATTAACTATTTTAAGGAACTATTACATAAAATATGGGACATAATTATGCCCTACAATCGCAGGACGTTTGCCATTTTTAATATTTGTGGTAAGGACACGACTGCCCGGAGAGGGACTGTCCCTCACAAAGTGGGACAGGTGGTAACCCTAACCATTGGGCTAGGCTAAGCAAAGGGCAGCAGCGTGCAAACACGCTACGTTTTGCTTCCACTTGGTATAACAATCAACACTACAATAGAATACAGGCATGGGGTTTTAAATGTCATTTGTTCAAGGGATGGGGGCTTAATATTCAGCTACGTGCCTTTGTGTTTACTTTTTATTTTGGTGTTCACAAAACTGTCTTGTATGCTTTGCATACATCTCAGTATCCACCGACACTGACAGGAGTGATTACTATTAGAGGAAGGCTGTACTAGTCAGCATTTTAGGTTGCGTGTCTGCAGCTGACATGTTCACACCTCCGTGCAGTGCTTAGACATGCCCCCTGCACTCACGCACGTTTTCTATGCACTTGGACGTTGCGGCAGCGTGCCTTCATTAATATGCATGTGGTGCTGCTGCGCAATCTCTATGCCGCACAGTCTGAGCATGGCTAACGCCGTCCTTGCGCCGAGTTTCATGAATCCCGGGGATAATATGAAAACATTGGCTAAGAATAGATACAAGTTAAATGATGCTGATTTAATATTCAGAGAAATCCCAGTTTATAGAGAAATTAAATGTAAGTTAGCATAATGCAAATGGGAATTGCATTAAGACATGAAAGAAAAGCAAGCTGATGGTATACTTAGAAGAGAAAGCTATGGGAGGGAAATTGATAGAAGTAAGGAAGTGAGTGAAAAAGGGAGAGTAGCAAAGCTTTTGTCAAATGTGGATAAATAAGAAGCCAGAGCTATAGTAATACTCTTTAAATGTGGAACAATGGTTTACATATAGTATCATAGGATCATAGCAGGTTACTAGGTTAATGGCCTTGGGGTCCTTACAAGCCTAGCTAAGAATTTATCCCAAAAGCAAACCTTAGTCAGCACCTGTCACCCCCGTCAGCGAGGGATGCAGGTGAAACCCCGGGATAAATTTGTGGTTTCCCATCCACTCATTAAGGTTGCACTTGAAGAGGGTCACCAAGGTGATCTGTTTGACATGTATGGGAAGTCTATTCCAGAGACGAGGCAACCTCTGGGAGACAAATCTGTCTCTCCAGCAGGTTTTGTTGATGCTGCATATTAGATTCAGGCCTTTTGAGAGGGTAATGCGTGAGGAGTTAGACTTACGGATATGGGCCATCACTAGTATAGATTTTGTACTAATGACTATTACACCTGTGGAAACTACCACTGCTGAAAAATATTCTGCTTGTGATGTTTGCTTTTGGAATATGATAAACTATCTGCTAGGATGGGTGAGGCTGCATTCTGTTTTTCTCCTTCTGCAAAATTATGTGTAGTCCTTTAATTATTGCAAAGAGCTGGAGGGAATACTGCAGTAGACAATATGACTAATATGGTTACACTTCTAAAATGACAATATGTGAAATATTATGCATTAATGGTGATGAGAAACAATATGTCTCTACTGTGATAGATATACAAATGGCATTTGACAAGGCTGGTTATCCTGTTGCAGTCATTCCCAATTTAATACATAACATGATCACATAGACATATTTTCTCTATTTCAGTTATAAAGGCAATGTGAAGAAGATGGTTCTCTTTGTAGACCAACCTCTGAGTGTGGGGAGGTGAATCAGAAAGTAAATAAGCCTACAATGTTGCCTTTGCCTAACAGTAAAGGAGAGAGCAAGGACATGGCACATTTATTATAGGTGCATGAATCTAACAAAGACCATGGCATAATGTCAGGAAAAACCTGCAAAAAGTTGACTAGGGCCACAAAGAGAAGAATATACACTGCTTAGAGTGATAACATCAGTATAAACCTAAAGGAATAAATGGCTGCTGTACTGATTATAGGAAGCAGGAGAGACCCTTAAAAGTGATAGTATTTTAGTGCATGGGCTGAAAAAAAATAGTCTAACAGTTGGAGAAGTCTTCCAAAAGACATTAAACTAATGATTTCTAGGTGTGGGGTCAACTATATCACAGTATGGTGGTTATCATCATTTAAAAGAGTAGAAGTGACTGAAAAATGTTTACATAGTTGTATAAGTGATGTTAATAGCAGTGTTCATGTAAACAAAGCGGTTTGTTTAAATGAAGATGCCTGCATTTCTTTTAAATTATACCTATGTCTTTAAGAACAGAAACTTAAATAGCTGTATTAATAAAAACAGTCTTGTCCAATGAGCTATTGAAATAACTATAAAAAGAGGGCTAAGAAATCCTCAGTCAGGGACTGTTTATTTATTTTATTTTGCTTTTGATTACTGGAAAAGTCCATCTTCATTGAAGTAAGCCCTTTTTCACTGAAGGCTTGGGGAGACAAGCTCCATATACAAAAAATAATTTTACAAGTATTAGACAGTTCAGAAATTATACAGCTAAAAAATATAGTAAAATATAGTTTACATCATATGACATAAAATACAGATGAGCATTAATTCTGATGTAAAAATTCAAATGCAACACAAAACTGCAGCGATAAGAATGTCATAATCCATTTTATTTATTTATTTATTTATTTATTTATTTATTTGTTGACCGGGAGTGTCCGACTGGACGTAGGTCCATTTTCAGCGGATGCCCAGGGAGAAAAGCTCCACAGTTAAAATAAACAGACAGTAGTTACATTGGATTACATTGCGATTAACAAATTACATAGCAATTACTTACAACATATTTACAGATGAAGAACATAGTACATCAGTAGACAACTAGAATCTTTATCTGTGAAGTACATAACAGACATTAACAAATGTTACAAGAAGAAGTTCCTGCTGTATAATAAGTACTGGCTTATGAGCATCTGAGCTTGCTGTAATCAAGGTAATTAATGGAGTGGAAAGAAAGGTAGTGTTTGGATGGGGTGGTTTTAAGGTTTAAGGTTTAGTAGGTTGAAAGCCAGTAAGATTTTTTGTTTGATTAGTTGTCCAAGTGCAGTCCAAACAATACAGATAAGATTAAGATAGTGTAAGGCGTAAGAGAAACTTCAGAAATAGAGTAGCTAGGATGTGGAATCTAAGGACTGAAGCAGAAGACAGAGTGGGGAGATTGAAGGTTAAGCTATTGGATAGAGTTGAGAAATAGACAGGATATAGACAGGGTGCAGTGTTGGTTAATTAGTGTTTAATAAAAATTAGTTCAAGATGAAAAATGAGGATTTAGAATGGGAAAGCAGCGTGAGCTGGGATAGTGAGATTTTTCTGGGCCGAGGCAGTTCTGGTAATGAGAGGGTGAAAGGAAAGGAAAGGAAAGGGTTGTCAGGTTATTATATATAGTTCTGGGGTTATATAGGTAAAATAAGAGAGAGTATAGGTCTAAGGAAAATATAAATACAATAACCAGGTAAGGTGGGGCTCAGACTTGAGAGATGGAAAGAAGATGAAAATGTTTGCCCATGAGAAATGAAATTGTACTGAAGAGCAAGAGCAAAGACAATTATTTAGTAAGTGGATCTTGAGTTTGACTTGAAGGAGGTATGGTTTGGAATTGTTCTGATGGGTAAGGGGATTTCCTCCCATTGTTTTTCAATGGAATTTACATATAAAGAATCTCTACCACATTACATGCCTTGGATATAATAAGAAAGGATTTATCTGGAGATCATAAGGCTGTGTTTGGGATCTAGTGTTGAATGATATTGTTTAATGCAGGACAGTTGCCAGGCTTAAAAGTGAGCTTGTATACTGTAGTAAGGAGGTTCATGGTCAGGTGATGTGATAATTCCAGACTAGTTTAGTTCCCTAAGGTCTACGCAGTGGTATGACCTACGTTGGTGATTTACTGTGAATTTGGCAATATTACTAAACCATTGTTACAGTTTAGCTAACAGTGAGGTTTGAAGGTTTGCTTTTTGTCCTGGTGACATGGTGTTAGTGTTCAAAGCAGTGGTTCTAGAAGACAAAATCTAGCACAGTGAAGGAAGTCCTTGAAAGAGAAGCTGCTTTAAACTTCAAAAATCTGTCTGCTTTCTTTTTCGCTGTCTGTCTTTCTATCGATTTGTCTTTTTAGCTATCTTTGTCTATCTGCCTTTTTAACTATTTGTCTATCTATATATCTATCTATCTGTCTGTCTTTTATGGTATTTGTCTATCAATCTGGCAATCTAGCTACTAGTCTGTCTATATATCTATATCTATTTATCTATCAATCTATTGGTCTGTCTATTTATCTATCCGTCTGTCTATCTAGATAGCTATACATCTGTCACACTTTCTATCTATCTACATGACACTCCCCCAGATTCTCTAAAGCTTGCATGGCGTGCAAGATCGGTGCAGGAGCTCAAGCAATATGTCTGCTGTGCGATCCAGGAATAGCCTGCAGGGGCGTGCATGAGTGCCCCTGCACTAATCCTGCATGGATGAAGCCCTTGTATGCAAATCACCCTATTTGCAAGAGAAATCTATGCAAATGATGTGATTTTGCAATCCAGGAAGCTTGGAACCGTCTGTGCAGGACTAGTGCTATCTGCAGAAATGTACTCGGTTAGTAACCGAGTACATTTCTGCAAAATCCAAAACAGAGCTGTGACAGCTCCAAATAAAGGCTTTATATCATGTAGTAGGCATGCCAATGGCCAAGTATAAGGCCACTGTCATTGCAAACATTAAAAAAATACAAAAATCAACTTTTATTTTTTTTAGCTGATCTCAGCTGTTTAAGTGTAGGGCAGTGGCGCGCAAACGGGATCGGGGAGAAAGTAACAAAATGAACCTAAATTAAGCATTTTAACTAAAATCAGTATTCTGCCATGCAAGTCAATGGCAGGAAGAAGACAACATGACCAGTGAGTAGTGGTTGCTAAGGGGGCTCAGTGTGAGCCATGTAACTATGCATTAGCAAGCAATCCTATGCAAATGAGGGGAAGGACAGTGAATCCCAGTTTTCCCCAGAATGTGAGCCACATCCTAACAGTGTAAGAGTAGGAATAGCTTGGTGCAAGCCTAGGAGTTAGGTGACATCATGGGAGGGGTGTCAGGCATACTGTAAGAGGATTGGAGCCCTGTGGCTCGGGTTTGCTCCTAGCTTAGCACAGCTAAGCTAGGGGGTGTGTCCAAACCTGCCTAGCACTGTTTACAAATCCTAAGAGGGTGTGCACACCGCACACGAGGTTTTACAGGAAGAAAAAAGAAGTTAAACCAGGAAATAGCAGCACTGTGCATATTTGACCACTGTGTTTGCGTGGCGCACACCTGAGCTTAAACAGGAAGGCAATGGGAAGGGAAAACAGCAGTAGGAAGGTAATCAAAGAGAACTAGCGTAGCTGGCAGGTGAAATGTATCAGAATTAGCCAATTACACAGGAAGCAGACCAGCTCAGCCCAGAACACTACTATAAACTATGCAAACACCTTTCTCTCTGTTTTTTCCCACCCTATACACCACCAGTGTATACAAGTGGGGAAATTTTAACAAACAAACCTACAAAATGAGAAGGGCTGCAGCAGGCAACATAGAACTACATGTGCAAGAGGCTGAGGGTGGCGAGGATGTGAATGCTGCTGATCAACCCACAGTGAGAAGATGAAGAAGAGTGTACAGATCCAGGGTAGTCTACCAGGGGCTACATGAACTGGAAATAGTGGAGCGCTATAGGGTGGACAGAGACCTCCTACAGCAAATTGTTGAGCTGTGCCAGCCACACCTGACACACCAAACTGACTGAGGGGAACCCAGCCCAGTGGATAACAAGGTATGTGTAGGCTTAGGAATATTAGCCACAGGTGCCTCCCAAAGCTCAACTGGGGATATCATGGGAATGCCACAGGCATCAGCATCCAGAGTATTCCACCAGCTCTTGGATGCCATGTCAGCACATGCCAGTGGGCACATATATTTCCTCAACACCCGTGAGGTGTTGGCCAGCAATATGCATCTCTTCCACCAAATAGCAGAATACTCTGAGGTAGTTGGTGCTATAGACTGCATGCACATATGCATCAAAGCACCACCTGGTGATCAGGGTAGGGTCTACATCCACCGCAGGGGCATCCCCTCTATCAACTGCCAGGTCGTATGTGATGCCCAGGGCATTATAATGAATGTGAGTGCTGGCTGCCCAGGAAGCTATAACAATTCCTGCATATGGCATCTAACGCAGCTCTACCAGAGATTTGCCAATGGGGTTATCCCCTACAGTCACCTAGTGGGGGATGCTGGTTACACACTGGAACCGTGGCTGATGACACCCATCAGAAATGCACACACACCTGAACAAGAACTCCATAATGAGGCACACACACAGACTAGACTTATAATAGGGCATGTGATTGGGATGCTCAGGTCATGGTTCCAATGTCTGGACACATCCGGTGAAGCCTTGTAATACTCACCAGCTATATGTACCCAAATTGTTATGGTATGTGCCATGCTATACAATATGATCCTGTGGAAACAGCTGCAGCAGGAACAGCATGGGGCAGGGGCACACAGCCCCCACCAGTGCCAAGGCCTGCACAGGCACAAAGTGACTCGGAGGAGGAACAACCTGAGCCTGCCCCAGTAGGCAGATGGAGGCATAACCAGTATGCTGAGGCTGCTGCAAAGAGACAATCACATAGCACATACACTGACACAGTATGGACCTAGGGAATAACACCTCCCTCTGACTCACACATACAGTAAAAGGGATGCCAAACATAGCACTATCTGTGCTCAACCATGTATAGGGAGTGTACTATGTTTATCTGACATAGGCAGCCCTCCAGCACCATCTGCAAGTCTGGCACACCATCAAGGTAAGTCAATCAACCTACCAATTGCCAAATGGAGTAGACTGTGTCGTTACCCGTATCTATGGTATGGATGTGAGCATACAAGGGAATAGGGTGGCTGAATGTTATGGCAGGAGACAGTACACACCCATAGTGGCACCATGACATCTGTAACACATACTGGAGTCACCATAGTAGCCAGTACTACACAGGGTGACAAAACCCACTGCAGATAATGTGTTGAGTGACATATGTGTCCATATGACCCACACATGCCAGTCAGGGCGGTTCACATACCCAACAACAGTCTCAGCCAGCAGGACAGGTGTAGACAAACCCAAACAGAGCCTTTGCTATGGCCCCTGAATTATGGCTATGGTTAACCCCCCCCCAGGCCTACACAGACAGACTACAGCAGGTCAGGCAGTGGGATGTTAGTTCTGAAGGGTAGGAAGTCAGACACTAATATGTAGGGCATCCAAATCTATGATCTGTAGTACACTGGCATGCCTCTTGTCAGCATGATAGGTAAGAATACAGAATGAAATGGAGTACCTGACATATCAGTATAGTCATAGCAAATGTGTACAAGTGTCAGGGTGTCAGGTGAGCCCCCTCCCACCCTATATAGTAATGTAATAACAGTCAGGTGCCCCCCAACCCTGTGTAGAAATGTAGAAATAGACAGGTGTGCTCCCCCACGTAGTAAGGTAAGAACAGTCAGGTGTGGCCCACCATCCTGTGTAGAAATGTAGAAATAGTCAGGTGAGCCCCCCCCCATGTAGGAATGTAATAACAGTCAGGTGTGCTCCCAACCCTGTGTAGAAATGTAGAAATAGACAGGTGTGCCCCCCACCCTATGTAGTAATGTAATAACAGTCAGGTGTACCCCCCCAATCCTGTGCAGAAATGTAGAAATAGTCAGGTGTACCCACCCATCCAACATAGAAATGTAGTAACAGTCAGGTGTGCCCCGCCAATCCTGTGTAGAAATGTAGAAATAGTCAGGTGTTCCCCCATCCAAAGTAGAAATGTAGTAACAGTCAGGTGTGCCCCCCCATATCCTGTGTAGAAATGTAGAACTAGTCAGGTGAGCCCCCCTCATCCTATGCAGAAATGTAGGAACAGTCAATGCCAAATGCTTGATGGATACCCTGCAGAAACAGCATGCCACCTGTCAGTGTACAACACAAAGGTCAGCAGTGCAGTACAAACTACCTGGACTTGATCCACACATTAAATACAGATGGGCATATTGGCATGCTCACACGCTTAGAGAAATGAAGGCAATATCAGTCAAGAACATACTGAAAGTTTATACTGGGCATGCTCACACACGCATGAAGGCCATGTCTGCAAACACCAGTGGACCAGACATATCTGGCAGTCGCAGTTGTTAGTGCAGACACTGGTCAGTATGCACCACTCATGCCTTGCACACTCAGTGGATAGGAATACAGACATATATGTAAGGACAACACACTATAATAAGCCAAAGGTAGATGTACATAGATGTGTGGAAGATGGTGACTGTGACAAGGAGCCATCCAGGCCTCTCCCACCCAGCACGCAGTCAAAGGGCCCCCAACCACATGAGGGTCACATGTCACTCACTGCAGATCCTAGCCACCAGCATCTGACAGCATTACAAACTATGAGGTGCATGTGCCAGCTATGCAACATGACTGTACAAGGAAGTAGTCATCTAGCAGCTGTATACATGTACCTGTGAAATATGACCTTGTCTGTGCTTGCCTGTGGCATGTCAACCTCTAGGTGAATGGGTTATGGCCTATGCACACACACTGCCCTCCCAATAGCCCTACTATGACAAGCCTGCTGAGGTCATCCACTGTGAAATACACCTTTGGGAGAATTGTAGCCCAGTAGTCTATGTGGCACATCCCATAACTTTGTACTGGTGTAGTGTGATAAAATAGTTAGGTAGAAGTTCAAATCCCAAACATGGCATCTGTGTATCAATCAATTTTTTAGGATAGTCACACTCTCTAAAATTCAAATACTCAACTTTGGCAAGGCTGCTGATGTCATCCACCTAGAAATACACCTCTGGGAAAGTTGTAGCTCTATAATCTCTGTAGCGCATCCTGTAACTGTGTACTGCTGTAGTGTGATATAGCGCTCTTGTATGGTTCTATTCTCACCCATGGCAGTTATGGATGTTTTGTGTGTGTTTCAATGCCTGTGTAGGGAGCAATGCATTTTAGGCTAGTCACAGTACATTTCAAATGCCCTACTTTGGCAATCCTGCTGATGTCATTCATTGTGAAATACACCTTTGGGGAAGAAGATCTCCAGTAATCCCTGTGGTGTGTCCTATAACAGCTCTATGCTGTAGTGTGATATACACCCCCTGTTAAGGGTTCTATAACCACACATGTCAGTTATGGATGTTTTGTGTGTGTGTCACTGTCTGTGTAGGGAGCAATGCATTTTAGCCTAGCCACTCTCACTACAATTTGAATGTCCTACTTTGCGAATTCTGCTGATGTCATCAAATGTGATATGCACGTTTGGGAAAGGAGTACTCCAGTAATCTCTATGGCACGTACTATAACTGTGTAGTTCTGTAGTGTAATAAAATAGTTATGTAGAGGTTCTACTCCCAGACATGACAGGTGTGTGTTAGTAACTCATATCCTGTGTGGAGATTGGTGTGAGTGATGGGCCCACTGTTGTAGGGATTTTGTAAATTTCTTATAAGGTGGCCCTAGTAAAATCACAATGTCCACCGTACAGGGATAACAGATGTGAAATAGTTGAGAGACTGAGGTGCAAACCATACCCATGCATGTGACATCAACGCCAGGCAATCACAGTTAGCAACCCCAGTATTACCCAGAGCACTCTCAACCCATGTCTCATACACACACAAACACACACACACACACACACACACACACACACACACACACACACACACACACACACACACACACACACACACACATGCCCAGGCAACAGTCCATATGTGGGTAGTACACTGCATATTGTCCACTGATAGTAACTAGGGAGTGATTGCAGTGGGCTACAGAGGGCATGGAATCCTGTCCATCTGTCATAGGTTCACAGATAAGTACTAGGCTATCGGCCCAAGGGCCTACGTAAGCCTAGCCAGCAAGGTTCCATAGCTTACGCCACCCAAGAAAGTTATTTTCTTGTGCCACTGTCCAGCAGAGACACAGAAGTGATCCCCAGGGTGTATTTCCTATTTCCCATCCACTCATCGAGATTTTTCTTGAAGAGTGCTAATGAAGAACTTTACTTGACATAGATGGGTAACTTGTTCCAGAGTATAGGAAGTCTCTGGGACAGGAATCTATCCCTCCACTGTGTCCTGTTTATTGTAGTGACAAGGTTTAGGTCCCTAGAGCGTGTAGATCAGAGGGATTGGAATTTCTTTAGGTGTAGCATGTCCAACAGCTCTGGGTTTGACATAGCCTTATATGTTAGGCAGAGATCACCTCTGAGTAGGCGATATGCTATGGAATAAAGCTGGAGTTTTTTGAGGCGGTCAGTGTAGAGCATTTGTTTGAGGCCAGTAATCCTCTTTGTGAGGTACTTCTGTGGCCTTTCCAGCTGCTGCAGATGTCTTGTGAGGTACATTCCAAAAGGGGCATTGTACTCTATAATGGGTCTAATGAGTGATGAGTAGAGGTGAACAATGACCTCTTTTTTCCTCTTTGAGAACCCTTTTATGATGAAGCGTGCAACGTAGAAGGACTTCCTGACTATCATGGCGATGTGACGATCAAAGGAGAGACTACTGTCCACCTGGGTCCCAAGGTCTTTTATCACGCATTTGGTGTTAAGTAGATTGCTGCCTATGTGGTAGTTCATGGGTACAGAATTTTTACCAAAGGGGATGACACTGCACTTTTTGGCATTGAGCTTGAGGCCATGGCTCTGACACCAGGCATCTGTCTCAGTGAAGCCCTTCTGTAGGATGTCCACATCATTTGGGGACTTGATTATGGCTCCTAGTTTGCAGTCATCTGCAAACTTCTCTAGCCAGAGGCCTTCTGTGTTAACCTGTACTTTAGAGAAGTAGATACCAAACAGGAGAGGTTTCAGGATGGAACCCTGTGGTACTCCACTTGTCACTGCTTTGAGGTCAGATTTGGAGTCTGCAACTTTTACAGTGTGGGTTCTGTCAGTGAGCCAGTTGGCAACCCATCTTGTGACATAGGGATTTATACCTAGTTTAGTGAGTTTAGCTATAATTCCAGAATGGGGGATGGTGTCAAAAGCCTTGGCAAGGTCAGGATAGGCTGTGTGAACCACCTTACCCTCATCCATGGATTTGGTGACTGTCTCAAAAAAAGTCTATCAGGTTCAGGAGGCATGATCTGCCTTTCACAAAGCCGAACTGGGTGGGATCCAGAGTTTGGAGGTTACCAATGTCTTTGTTTGAGTTCCATGATGATACGTTCCATGGCCTTGCAGACCAGGCTCGTCAGGCTAATAGGTCGATAGTTCCCAGGCTCAGTGGTGGCTCCCCTTTTGTGGAGTGGGATAACTGTTGCTGTGCACCATTCAGTGGGCACAAGGCCTGATGTGAGGCTATTATTGAACATGGTGCTTAAGTGGGGAGCCAGTTTGTTCTGAAGTTTGTGTAAAACGCAGCCTGGGATGTTGTCCGGTCCCATGGATGCTGTGTTTTTGGCTTTAGAGAGTGCAGCTTTTACCTGCGTAGTTGTGATTACAGGGACTCTGCTTTTTTTCTGTATAGATATGGGCCCTTTAGGGGGTGAGAGGGGGAAAAGTTAGCACTGAACCGATCTGCCAGGATGTTGGCAATATCTTTTGTGCCTTTGTGCTGTAACTCAGAGCAGATCTGCGTGTTGCCATCTAGATTCTTGACTTAGCTACAGAATGCTTTGTGGTTGTCCTTGGATTTAGTAGTGATTTTGTTTTCATAGCTAGCTTTGGAGGATCTTATAAAGGATCTTAGCTTCTTACTGAGGCTGACCAGGGAGCTCCTCCACTCATGGGATTTTACTCTCTTTTGCAACAGTTTCTTCCTTCTGTTGTACAGTTTGTTTATGGCAGGGGACCACCAGATTGGCTTCCTTTTTTTTGGAGGATAGCGTCTTGGTTCTGTTTAGGATAGCATGATCCATGCACTCATGTAAGTGCTTATCGAGTGCATTTATGTAGGATTTGGCAGTTGTAACTGTATTGTCCATCTGCATGGGTGTCATGAAATTCACCCCTTCTGTCTTAAGAAGCATGAAGTTGGCTTTGGAGAAATATTTTACTGTTGTTTCCTTAATGGGAGTGGGGGTGGGATGTGGATATCAAGGGTGATAAGCTTATGGTCAGATCGGACCAACAAGGAGTTGACTTCAGGTGTGGAACACCGGTCACTCATATTGGTAATGACTAGGTCTAGGATATTGTTGCTCCTGGTGGGGGTGTGGATAAGTTGATCTAGGGCATTGGAGTTTATGAACTCCAGAAAGCGTTGCACTAAGGAGTTGGTACACAAGTAGTTTTCCCAGTTAATGGTGGGGTAGTTGAAGTTGCCCATTATTAGCGTATTTGGTTGAACCCTAATGTTTTCCAGTACATCAAGAAAAGAGGAGTGGCAATCCTGGGGCATGGTGGGGGATCTGTAGCAAGCTACAATTTGGATTGCAGTTTTGCCCAGAGTTAGTTGCACTGGGATAACCTCGGATGCATTATGCTGAGCAACTAGCCTGGAGGTGTGGATATCCTTAATGAATATGGACACGCCCCTGCCTTTGGTGTTTTGGTCCAGGTTACATGGCGGAAAAGTGTGGTATGAGTTATAGCCTGGTAGTGCAGGGGTGCTCTCTGGAGCCTTGAATCAGGTCTCAGTCACTGCACAGATATCGATGTTCTCCATTTTAAGGAGTGCCTCGAGTGAGTGCATTTTGAGATTTAGACTTCTAGCATTGAGTAGCATTACCCTCAGTTTTTGCTTGCCTGTTCCTGTTATGGTGGTGAATTTGTTATTTGAACCCTGCCTAAAAAAGGCACTATAGGGGCAGCAAGAGCCTTAGCCAGTATCCGGAATCTCAGGGGTGACAGTGGCAAAGCATCATTGTCTGTCGACCATGTCATCCCAAGCAGACAGATACTGGATCCCCTTAGAATGACACCAGAAGCTTAGCCAATTGTTGAAGTCAATCATTTTGTCCTTGCACTGCGGTATCATTCTGGGCAATGGCAGAATGCTACTCAGGGCTAGGGTCATACCTGCCTGGGCTACAAGAGCTCTTCTATGTCTCTTTTCATGTAGTCCAGGGAGGTACGTCTCAGGTCATTCACACCAACATGGACAATGACAGAGTCATATTTGTACTTGTTGTGGAGTGACCTGAGAGCGTGGGTTATGTGGTGGATCCTGGAACCTGACAGGCAGCTGACAGTAACCTTCTCCTTGTTTAGCCTGGAGAGTGGGACATCAGTGTGCTTGACTATAGAGTCACCTATGACTAGTGTGTTGGGTATGTTCTTTTGCCTTATTGGCTGTGGTTGAGTGGCACACTGAGTCTGTGGGCTATGTGTCATTTGGGTTATGTTGAGGGATGGAGGTTGCTTGAGTTTCTGCTTTGGAGGTCTCCGTTGCTTAGACAGATTATTATTGAGAGCCTCCGCAAATGTTTTTGTGTTACTGTGTGTGGATTTTGGTGGTATAGATTTAGTGAGACTATGTGATGAGTGTGGTGTGGTGCAATTTTTTACCTTCTCCTCATGACTGTCATGTTCAGTCTTGGTTGGAGAGAGCTTTACCTCCAGTTGGCTAGATAAGTGCATCTCTCACAGGCTGTAGTGTTGGGTGGTAGGAGGAGAGGGTTGTCTGTGTACATGAGGCAATTTCTACATTGCCTCAAGATGCCCAGATTCATCAGATAGGCAGGAGAGAACACTGAGAGCTAACCCTTGGACATGCCTGAATAAAAAACTATTTTCCTCTAGATAAGTGAGGAAAGTGAGTACAAGAGCTGTTTTTCTCTAAGCAATTGAGAAAAGTAAGTACAAAAACTGTTTTCCTCTAGGTAATGAGGAATATTGAGTGCTATAGTAATTAGTAGCTTATTTAGTGCTTACATGTTCTGAACAAGTGCTGAGCATGAACAAGCAAATGTAAGTGCTAAAACTAAGAATATGTATCTGCACTAGATGAGTTACAGGACAGAAACAAGTGCAAATGCAGGCTTTCAAATCAGAAAGTTGAGAGAGATGGAAGATTGCCCAAACGGCCAATAACTACAATGTCTGGGCCAGAACCACTCCTTATGTGGTAGACAGGTTACCTAGTGCTTACCACTCCCACTGATAAGCTAGAAGGCTTCCCTCCAACACAGAAAGACTTGGGGGGCTCAGAAGCTTACTTAAAGTCCTGGATACAGCAAAGCTGTATCTGGAACACTAGTTACAGGGAAGGTAGGAAACAGTCTTACAGTTTTTTTTTTTTTGTAGCAAAAACAGTAGTAAAAACAATTCACATGCAGTGCAAGCTAGCACACTTGAGTATGCAGCAATATTAGACCAAACACAGTTTCAAAATGCAATTAAATTAAAAAGGACTAAAAGCAAGTGCAGAAAGAGTTTATTAGGTAGAATGTTGTAAAGAGATGGGACTGGGGGAGTGTCCCAGATCAAATCGAGAGTGGGGCGGGCAACTGCAAAAGCCACCAAATTTAAACTACAAACCAAAAATAGGGAGGATGGGTGGAACTGTTTAGTTTCAACAGAGATCTAAGCAATGACTAACAGTACAAACTTTAAAACCAAAAAAATATTCTCAACTCTGTATATTTGCCGATCAGTCTCTCAGAACAATGAGGCAACAGTTTCAACAGAGATCTAAGCATCAATTAACAAACTCTATAACAAAAAAATATATACTCAGCTCTGTATATTTGCAGATAATCTGTCCAATAGGTACGTACATGCAGGCAGTGCACCTTCAACATGTTCTCCACTGGACACCTGCAACACCTGTGGTGCCATCACATGTGACACACAAAGGGCATACCTTGCCTGAAAACATGCCCTGTATGGACAGATGCCACTGACACCAGGGAATGCCATTATCATGCTATCAATGTAGGTGCAGGGTCAACCTGCTGTTCATTACCACTTCCCACCACAGGTGGCCAAGACTGGCACATGTGATGATAATCTGTGTACATAACATGGGCGAGACACCCCAGGTACAGTTCCACATGTCACTGTACATGCATGTGGGAGGTGTGCACATCCCAGACACCGTCCATGTCATGGACTAAGGAACACATACATGGCAAGCAATGCACAGCATTGGTCACAAGCAATAGTCACCCATGTGACTGAATGGTGGCTACAATACCCACCTGTGTGGGCAAATGCAGAAACTACAGCCCTGAGCCACAATGCAGACCATTGTCATGTATCCTGATGCCAAGGTATAGCCATCACCTAGCCTTGTATAGCTTTCTGACACAGTTGACCACCACACACCCATGCAGAAATGTACACATGTATGTCAGTGCTGGCACCCTGTGTGTTTGTGTGTGTGTTGTATGATGCATATGATCACATCCACACTCACTACAACCCCCATTGGCATACTGAAGCATGCTGTCGGATGTCAGACACCTCCCCATACCCTTTGCCCATATAACAGGCATATGGCCCGTGTTGTGCATGTGATACCTGCACAGTAATGTGTTGTGGCAATCTCACTAGTGATGAGTTTCAATCCTGGCACTGTCAAGTGTGCCAATGTGTGTGTGTCCCTGTGAGAGTGTGGCTGTGTTGACGCTGGCACCTGTTCGTGTGGACAGGCATGTGTAATTCACCTACCGTATAGCTACCATATCCCTGTTGCAGATGTCACTCACCATCACATATATGTTCTGAGGGCTCCACAATAGATAACCTATGTGGCGCATCCAATGACTGCATAGAACTGTGGTAGCACTACATAGTTGTCAGGGGGTTGATACTCTACGCTGATAGGTGTGTGACACAAACATGCTTAAGTTTTACTCTCCCACCCCTCCCTAACTTGTCTTTGCCTCTTTCTGCCTCTCTCACTCCCTCACTGGTGGCTGTGGAGACCTACACCTGCTTTGCTTAGGCAGCAGCATGTGTATTTTAGGTACTTCTCATGATCAGCTGATGGCCTCTGCATGAATTGCAGCCCTCCCCTAGCTGATTGCATGTGGAACAGCTGTGTTAACATTCCCATAGCCAATTGCATGGAAACACACTCCAATATCTAGGAACATCATGTTGGTGTTGGGCCTTTTCATTCACTGTGAGCAGGAACTTGATCTGTTGTTTGACAAACAGCATCTCAGATGGATTGGGGATTTACCTCTGACAACATACACTGTGGAAACAGGCCAACATACAGGAGGTGGATGTGCCTGACCTGACTAGAGATTGTAAGTGCTGCTATACTGCATTCAGGGTAATGCTGGTTTAACAGGGTGTGTGCAGATATGGCTGTCCTACATGCATTAATACCTCCCATGTCAGTTCTATGTTTATGAGGACTCCGCATCTATAGTGTCATCTGCAGACTGGGCAGTATGTGGTGCTTTTGGTTTTATGTGTTACCCACAGAGCATGTATCTGTGAACTGCAGAAGGTAGTGTGAGGATTGCAGTCTGTAGATGGTATATGTAGGCCAGTGTTGAGCCAGTCTGTCTGTAGCCTGCACAGTGCTTTGTTACATGCCTAGCAGCTTAGTGTACTTACCCAGTGAGGTGTCATGTCCAGATACTTGCCAGATGTACTGCTGCTGGACCTCACTTAACAGTCATGTATGTCAGACAGAGCAGCGGGATGCTGTACAGATGTATGTCAATATCTAGTGGGTAGTATGTGGCCATGGCACCTCTGTACCAGCAGTTATTATGTGTCAGACCAGGCAGGGGTTTGTGAATTATAACCTATGGGGTCGAATGTATACCAGTCGTTATGTGCTATACCCATCTACATGGCTGTTAACATCCATATTGTCAGGCATGGTTCACATGTTCTGCACTAAGGGGTTCTGTGTATACCTCTGGACTTTACAGAGTGTGTCAGAATGTCCACATCTATTGGTCAATATCACTGCTGTAGCCCACAGCAGCATTATGTGCTTGCAGCGGTACTGTACTATGATGTCTTTAGGATGTCTGTCAATAGCCAATGGTACGCATGTGAAAATCAGATGTAACCTCTCACACACACCATGTCTGTGAAGACAATCCCTATTACAGTAGCAATAGTCTGCTAATATACCTGCTATACATGCCTGACATCCCTTTGCACTATGAAGGTGGGACTGTAGGGGCTGAGGTAGGGCTACACCCCATGTACAGGACATATGGTGAATATATATGTACATATGATTATCCAGATATCTTTATCGATAATTGCACACGTACATATCGACATATATAGATGGGTGTGTATATGTACATAGATATGCATATACACACCCAGATATATACATATACAGAGCAGTATATGTCAACACATATACACATAGAGATACTTATGCACATATACGTATACCACACTGCCATGCCTGCCAGCAGTCCACTGCTAGTGTATCCCCCACACATACAGTAGGGCTGGGGCCATATATGTGTAGGCTTCACCTACACAATACATGTGTGCCCATATGCACTCCAGAGGCCAGTGTATGTAACAGTGGTGTATGGCCCTGTATTATTGTGTCTGGGGGGGATGCACCATAGATAACCTAGGCTGTTACAAAACTTGGGGGTATCAGGGGTGAGCTACCTTAAGGTACCTGTCTTGACATTACTTACATAAAGTGGGTTACTGCAGGCCTACTGCCTCCTGCCATACAGACTGTTCTGTTTGCCAGTGTGCCTTTGATGGTGTCAGTTATGCCTTGTTATGTAACAGTTATATCCCATTTGGTCAGCTGAAGTCTTTACCACCTAGTGATTGTGTACAGAGTGTAGATAGAGGCTGCTGAACTATACACCTTCATCACTTACTGTTGATTGTGTGGTATCCTGTGGCCTAGTTTGTCTTTACTATTGTACGATTTGAAGGGCTTGGCCTGGACAGCAACCAACAGCTGTGGACCTTTCCAGACTACTGTATTAGTATAACTGTTTCACAGTTGCATTACTCTGTTGATATGGATGTCAGTGTCTGAACAGCTACATGACATGGCATATAAATATGTAATAATACAAAAAATGTATTCCATTTCTGCAAACCTGTGTGTGGTGTTTATCCTATGACCTCTCTGTGGGTATATGTTGCAGGCAATGAATGTCATTTCTATGGGTGGCTCATCCTGTGGCCAGTTGTTAGGGTGTTAACTGTAGGCATAGTGGCTGTACCATACTGCGTGCGCCTACTACATAAGTATCTTACCCTACATATCTATGCGTGTGTATGTGTAGTCGCATGTATATCTATATATCTCATATATATATATATATATATATATGTATATATATATATATATATATATATATATATATATATATATATATATATATATATATATATATATATATATATATATATATACATATATATATATATATATATATATATATATATATATATATATATATATAGGTATATCTGTATCTGCATATATGTGTCTGTGTATATGTATCCTGGGGATGTTGATAGCTTCCGCCTTTTACATTTCCTATGGGAGCTAGACTGTACTGCAAGATATGTTATCAATACCAGCCTGACATCATACATGTGGGATGTAGTACTGTTAACATCATATGTCCATGTCATGTCAGATACTGGTTTTGGGATCTGCACCACTTGGTAGTGTATTGCAGGGCGGACATGTTTGGCTGTGGGGTGGGGTATGCCAATTCGTACAAGACGTATATTGCTTAGAGCCTCTCAACCCCATTAACAGTGCATGTGTACATATATGTTTCTGTTAATCTACCATTGCTATCTACAGATGTATGGCCATATATACCTATACATATATATATATATATATATATATATATATATATATATATATATATATATGCTTACATATATATATAACTATGTTCATATATACCTACATAGATATATATCTGCGTACATATATGTAACTTGCTGTGTATATGTAGACATATAGGTGTAGACATATATATGTGTCAATGTAGGCATTTGCATGTATATATGTTCATGGGTCCACTTGAAAACATCAAAAACCTATAACATCTAAATTCATAAAATCTAAACCACATCTAAAACCCAAAACATCTAAAACTCATAACATCGAATCTCAAAACATTGAAAACTACAAACCAACTATAAATAACATCCCACGGAGGTTTTACTACGTTTATGTAGGGGAGCAAGATCCCCTGCTCCCCCCATGTGGGGGGATCCGCCATCACACCCCCCCGTAATTTAAATATACCAAATTAGAGGTCGCACTACAGTGGGGGAAAAAGTTAATTTCCTAACCACGCTGTAGTGCAACCTCAGAGTTGGTATATTTAATTAATGGGGGGTGTGGGGATGGCGCCCCCCACTTGGAGGTGCATAAACGTTGTAAAACCTCTGTGGGATGTTATTTATAGTTGGTTTGCATTTTTCAATGTTTTGAGATTCGATGTTAATGAGTTTTAGATTTTTTGGGTTTTAGATGTGGTTTTGAGATTCGATGTTATGAGTTTAGGATTTTCGATCATTTGGTCTCGCTGTTTTGAATTTAGATGTTATGAACTTATGATCATGTGAAGTGGAACCATGTTCATATATATTTATATATATGTATATATTTCTAAATAAATATATATATATATATATATATATATATATATATATATATACACTAATATAGATATGTTGTATCTGTTTAAATATTAATATATTTACACACACACATACATCTAAATGTTGGTATACATTCTCTATACTCTTGCATGACTGGGCTGGATGATATGTTTCTGAAAACATCAAGAGTTGTGTATATCTGGTATGGCTTAGTGGCAAATCACTTTGTCTATAGTGTACAGGGCCTGTTTTATGAGCCTTGCAGGGGCTGTTTATTTTGTTGCTGGGCAGAACACAGGCCATTGGAAAACCAGTTGTAAGTGGATTTGCGCATGTTTGCGTGGAGGTAAGCACTGCTAACTTCTGGTTACAGTTTCTTATACTCAGCTTCTAAATTGCTTAACGTGTGTAGGCATTGCTTACCCCAATGCAAACAGGCTTAAACCGCTTACTGCTGCTTAAAAGTGCTTACTCCCGCTTACCCCCACACTAATTTCTTTGAATGAAAAGAAAAAAGTGTTGATAGGAAAGTGGTGAAAAAGGGGCACAAAGAGAGAAAGACAGTAGGGAAAATAGCTAGGGGTGTGCAGGAAGGGTATAGGGAAGGTCCATATCTGCCCATTTCTTCTGCAGCAACAGCTGTGCATATACAGTGAATTTGGAGGTAGATTTGGACATTCAAACCCCTGGGAGAAGGGTGAGGACAACAATAATAAGCTGTGATGCCAATTAGACCAGATAACATGTGTCCAAAGGACACATGTGCGAAATGGACAGCTATGTATGGGGCGTGATTTTTTTTTGTGGGAACAGATTGTCCATTTTCTTTTTTTTTCAGGTGAGATTGGGATGTTGTGGAGGGGTAGTAGGTATATTTCGGGAGGTAGGTTGGGTAGGTTAACAGACAAAACACACAAGACACATACAGGGGTGGTATATGACCCATGTGGGGGGTAAACATCTTGATAGGGAGGGGTGTTGGGATATCGGAAGCCCACAAGCCCCCTAGTGGTAACAGTGGGACTGAGGTCCCCACCCATGGGCAGTCACTACTGCACCTTCACAGTCCCGAAGGTGGCTGTGCTGGAGGCTGAGCTGCAGAGCCAGGCTGACTCTCTAATCATGACATGCAGCCCTCAAGCTGGCGTAGAAGATCACCGAACTGCTCGTTGATCGCTCTATGCACCATTACCTCGACCTGGCGATGGGTGACATGTGCCTGTCCGCTCCCACTCCTGGAGGGGCGACCCTCATCCCCTGAGGCAGTTCCACCCGAAGGTGGTGCAGGACCAACAGACAGGGTGGTCTGGGGTTGGGCCCCAGACATGCTGGTGCCCGGTGCCTCGGCCAGCTGAGGTGGGACAGGTTGGTCTTCTGGGATTGGCCTTCCCAAGCGTGCTATAGTGTTTAGATTTCAGCATCATATATGGGTTAGTAATAGTCAACACATTCCAGGGTTAGGTATAACAGCATGCATAGATATTCCCATTAACACAGACACCAGATACGGAACAGTTGCATAGCAAACAAAACACGTGTATATGGGACCACAATGGTAATAAGAACAGCATGCAGGTATGTTGATGGCACCATGCCAACAATGTTGAAATAATTCAATATGGGACATGCATGGGAACCATTAAAATATTTATCAAACAATTGGACATTATCAGAGGCAGTACATACCAGCTGGGGTGGATGTGTTGATTATTTTTGGAGATAAGGTGGGGTGGAGGGAAAGATGTCAACTAACAAATAGTATATTCCTGTATTCTACATTACTTTCCTAGTCAGTGCTGTTATCTGTACCTTACAAGTCTTACTACACTACCCTATAGATTTATATTGGACACTGATATGGCTGTCAACATTATTACATACGCATGAACCAATTTTACCTGCAGTAAACACCTCTTTCCTGGTATATCTGTGGAGGGAATGTTTGTTAACACTGCCTAACTGTACACATACACCCAAATTCCAGGTTGATGTTTTGCAATATGCTATCCAACTCTTTCTGCACAGATTCTGGCCACGTGTTGACCACATGCTGATGTGCCTGGTCATATCTATATTATTGCCTTCTTCCACCTTTAGTGACCTGACACACACATATACATGCTTTCCTACACAGCTATATTATGTAGCACAGTGTGGGCAACAGTGACCACTGATACTTTATTATTCAGAGAAACTGCAACACTCACAATCCCCTACAATACCAGGATGGACAGGACCAGTACAGAATATATTGGTCTGTATTTCTCAGCACAGTGTTCGTATCCAACGCACCTGTGGGAGCAATGTTTTTTAGCACTACCTGACTGTTGCCACACAAAGTTCTGGATTACACATTAGTATTATGCACATAAATCTCACTCTGTTACTGTACACACTCTGGTCACAGCTTGACAACATGGGAATGGAGATAGGACATACTTGAAATATTACTCTCCTAACAGTTTTGGGGGTTTCTACAGTGACAGGTATGTTCTCATAATGGTTGGCAATCATTCGTATCCCTGTTTGCTGGCTACACATCTGGGATCATCCCACAGACTTACCAGGGGGACAGGGGGACAGGCAGCAGATATGGGCACATATACTGGACATTCTGGCCTCGTGTACAGTTGTAGAGTATGGATCTGTATGCAGTCTAATTCCACTCCCAGGATTCAGATCATGGCTGTGTCTGCTACAACTTAAACACTGTCCATCACAGTTGTGTCTGCTATATTGATATTGCTGTATATCTCCAATCTGCTTTTTGTCTTATTAATCCCCTGTGTTTATGCATTCTGACCTTGTATAACAACACCCGTATGCAGAATTCCTAGACAGTTATATGTTGTAGGACAGTGTGGGTGACAGTGATGTGTAACACCTCATTATTCAGAGCAACTGCATATCATTCTTGTATTTCTGGGCACAGTGTTGGTATCTGACAGACCTGTGGGAGGAATGTTTATTAGCACTACCTGAATGTTCCGACACACAGTACCAGGTTCCACATTACTATTATGCACATACATCTCACTCTGTTACTGTACACACTCTGACCACAGCTTAACAAGTTAGGGTGTAAATGGGACATACGTGGCTTCTTAGTCACATAAGGTATTGGGGAGTTGCTAGTGTGCCAGGTTTAGTGTCATAGATGTGTGTCAATCAGTTGTATTTCCTGTTTTCTGCCTATACATCTGGGATCATCCCACTGATTTCCCAGGGGGACAGGTTGATATTCAATAGATATGGGCCACTTTAATAGACATTTTGGACATATCTGTACAGGTTTGGCTTATGATTCTGTGTGCAGACTACTACCACTGGCAGGATTCGAACTGTGGCTGTGTGTGCTAAAAAAAGAACAGTTCACATCTCAGTTGCATGTGCTATTCAGGTTTTTTGTCTGCATTTTCTGTGTTTACTATCTATGTGTCTCTCAGTTGTACTAAATGGCCTCTGGGGATTACACCTGTCATATACAGGCATTCCTACACATTCAATTTATGGTGCATGGTGTGGGTAACAGTGCTTAATACTACAGTACTATTAACATGATTGCAAATCTACATTACCATATGATACCAGAATATACACATGCAGTCCAGCAGTTAGACTAGTTTTGTCAGGATATTGCACTTTTATTGCCATACAAACAAAATGAGACTCTTCCTGCCATATTTTCTAGTGTATGCAGTACTTGCCTTGAACAATTTAGGTTTTATTCTAGCAATTAATTTACTACTACTTTTATTTTTATTTCCTATGACAGTAAAAACATGAGTATTACTGACCTGCCTTGGGTCGCAACCATGCCATGTGGCAGATGTGGGCCTCCTGGTTCGTGGCCCATTCTGTTGCAGCTGTGGGGGACATGAGGAATATTTAGCCATGCCTATCCATGATATACCTGAGCTGGCACTTATTACACACATACTGAGGTGATACTTACATCTGGAACATCCCTTGATGCTCTAGTCTCTTGGAGCCACTCCTCCAAGAGGTCCCCCTTCCACTGCTTCAGGTCAGCATAATGGTTCCTGACCTGCTCACCAGTTCAGGGAATACCAGTGTCACTGGTGAGGTCACAGGCGAGATGGTCCCAGGCCTCCCCCTTATATTGGTACTGGCCCTGCAGCAGTCACTGTGCATGGTTTTTAGCTAGGAGTCCTGCCATGACCTTGGACTCCTGGATGCACCAGCGCTGTGCCAGGAAGCTCACTCCTTCTCCTCTTACTGCCATAGTACCTGCAAGGGAAAGCTACAACCAGTTATGAGATGTATTCCTGCCTCTTGAGTTTAGGTAGGGCTGATTTCCCACACTTTTCAGTGATTGGCCAGTTTTGAAAAGGCTAAGCTATGGGCAAACCTGCTTACCTAAGGTTGGCATTGTTTAAAGGGGTATATCACTGGGCACAAAGAGTTAGCTGGTGTACATATTGCTTACACCTCCTAAGCTGGCCTGTGCAATGCTTAGCATTGCTTACATTAGACCTTCATTATAATGCCTTTTTGGCATTGTGTTATTATTCATTACACCTTATATGTATGCCTGGTATCCCTGATTGATGTGTACATACACTATGTGTGGTCCTTGTGATTTATTGGGGACTTCAACACTCTATTACAATTACACCTCACTTCTGGGCTTAATGCTGTACTCCAGTTCACATATTTATGTCATGTAGTGGGTTATGGCACATATGACTGTATATTGATGCCTTTCACAGGTTCAGTTTTGTTATACTATGGTGGGGACATGTTTACTACTACCTCATTCTTCTGTACTTCTGTGATGGCGTGGTGAATAACTACTGGGACTATGGTGTATAGGGTCCTGGGTTTGAGACCTTCATGGCTGTTTATTTTGTTGGTGGGCTGAACAAGGGCCGTTGGATACAAAGTGATTAAGGCACTTTTGAGCAGTCATAAGCAGGTTTGTGTGACGGTAAGCACTGCTAACCTGCCGTTATATCTACTTACAGAGAGTTAGCTTTAGAATTGCTTAGCCAGTGTAGGCATTGCTTACCGCTGCACAAACGGGCTTATGCCTGCTAACTAGTGCTTAATTGTGCTTACTACTGCTTATTTGTGCTTAGACCTGCTTACTAGTGCCCTATTCATTATGATATTGACACCTCACATGTGCATTTACTGCAGTACTCCATTTCATAAATATATGTTATTTAGTGGGTTATGCAACAAAAATATTGGTCATAATGTGCTTTGCCATGTAAAATAGAATGTGCTGTAGTGGGAAAAAAACGGAAATGCCTACTCGTTAGGTGAATGCTCTGTCCACTACACTACTGCTGTGCTGCTTCATTTACATATATCTTCCTTGTTATCCTCTTCAGCCTTTTAAGCTGCTTTAAGCGTAGCTAAGTGCTGGGCATACCCGCGCACCTAGGTTAACTTCAATCAGATTTTTTTTTTTAAAATTAGGGTTTCTTCATTTTATTACTACATTCTGTTGCTGTTATACACAAGGGGGGATGTTGGTGGGGATATGCGGACACCTGTGAGCAGTCTCACTCATTGCATACCCCTTTTTACCATTCTACATCGCAGGGGCATGTTTATTCTGAGAGCTCTGCACTCTTACACGCTCCGTGTAAGCCTAGGAGCTCGGGCAGCATGCCTTATTAATATGCATGGAGCGCTGCCATCCTGCTCCTAAACGGTCGCTTCCTGCATGGAAGTTTAGTAAATCTGGAAGACTGTGACAAATCTGTAAAACCCACAAATGAAAATCACATAGCTACAAATACTAAACTGAAATCACCTTTAAAATGTTAAATAAAATAAATAAATAAATAAAAACAGACACTGAAACTTGTTGAAGTGCTGCATAATGCATTTTGAAGGGATATTTACCTCCACTGCAAACCTTAACAAAGTGGTATGTCCCCACACTATTGCTATATATACTAACCCTAAGATCACTATATGTTTGAGTAAATGATTACATTCCAAAATGCTTATCTATATCCTGCACAAGTGCAAATCTCTGTGAGTTAGTAAGGCCAAGACTGCCATGCCTAAGAGTATTTACTCTTTGGCATGGCAGTCTTGGCCTTACTAACTCACTCACTTTTGAACTCATGATTTACAACATGACATTCTATGTATATTTGTTGCATTCATAAATTATGAATGGAACCTTTCTCACTGGGCCTCTGAAGAAAATGGGTCCTGTGCCCAGTTGAACATTTCCTGGCAAAAAAGGAATACATTAATAATTAAATAAAAACATACATATATATGAGCATGACATATGGATACCTACAGGCATATGTGGTGTCAAATTGTGCCTTCATTGAGCATACAGAAAAAATGCAAATGCCCGCTGGCAACCTTCTTTCAAACTGGGGAAATTTTACTTTTAAGATATTCACAATTCATTAAGGTGTGTAAAATCAAAACCTGCCATTGTAAAGGCTTTTCAGAGACCACAAATTTATCAGTCAGGAATGGAAGATGACATGTATATTCCCATAGCTAGGAACACCAAGGAAGTAAGGAAGAGAAGATGGGCAATTACTAACATATGCTATGGACAGTCCCTCCATATGTGCAGTGACATGTCACACACATGCTAAAAACCAGCAAGGATGCTGGCAGGAAGGATATGCTACATCTTTTTAAACAGAGTGTGGAAGCAAAACACATGAAGTACATTAGCATGTTAGCTATACATTGCAGAGTACTGATCATAAAGAACAAAAAATATTTAAAGGCTGCAAAGGCAGCAGGATAATCAGGTGCCTCAGAATGTAATCATACCTCTCAACTGTACAGATTTTTGCAGAATGTCCAGATTTTTGCCTCATATTTTTGGTCCATTTTTCATAAAATTCATTTTTTCTTACAAATTAAAGGCAAATCATTAAATAATGAGATTAGAAAATAATGACAGACATTTGAGTTTCCAACTTCATACCCATCAGAAAAATTCATGCTATTGCAAAACCTATTATTCTATCAACTTTCTAAGTTTGTAAAATCAATATTTAAAAATTGTCCCTACTCTTGGGCCTTTGTCGCACTTTTAGTTATGGCTTTGTCCAGATGTCTTGCTGTAAGAAGTTGACAGGTATGGTTTGGAACACATAAAACACTATCTGTGCAAGACTCTCATTTCACCGACTTTTATGCTATAGACATGATGTGGGTATCCCAGCAACTGTGACTTGCTTGTAATGAAAATAATTACTATAACTTACAGTGCTGACTGTCAGAATATGAATAGTCATGTAGAATGTAGTGCTGCAGTGTTTCTAAATGTAAGTTTGTCTCTTTACATTTTTATGGGAAGTATCTAAAGTAATATGGTGGATCAGTGGATGTTTTGTGCATTCCCAGCAGTAGTGGCAGTGTGTAGAGTACTGTGAGGCAAGTAAAAGGCATATGTCCTTTTCCCCACTGTAGTGCAATCCTGGAGTTAGTATATGTAGGTGGGGGGTGTGGGGGTGTAGCTCCTCCCACCTAGTTTGGTTTTATATTATCTGGATTTTGTTAAGATGGTAAGTAAGTAGTTTTTAAGTTCTGGAAAGAGTTAGTCATTGATGTTATAAGTGTGCACGCCTATGCTGTAAAATCTAATATGTTGAAATTCAGCATTGCAAGCTGTCGGTGAAATGAGAGTCAGTCAAATGAGTTGTTGGTAATTTGAACTTTAGGTGATTTGGTCTCAGTCAAATGAAAGTCAGTTAAATGAGTTTTAGGTGAAGTAGATCTATATATGTATATATATATATATATATATATATATATATATATATATATACATACATGGGTCTACTTCACATCAATGAAATCCTATTTCACTGACTTTCATTTCAAAGAGACCAAATCACCTAATTTTCAAAATACTGAAAATTCATTTGACTGAATCTCATTTCACTGAATTGTAAGCCATAGACCTAATGTGGGTTTCCATTCACCTTTGACTTGTTTATGAAAAAAGAATTTCTGTAACTTACAGTACTGTCAGAATATAGATAGTCATGTAGAAAGTGGTGTTGTAGGGGTTTTAAATGTGGGTATGTCTCTTTAGATTTGTATGAAAAGTATCTAAAGTAATGTGGAGGATGTTTTGTGCGTACCCAGCAGTAGTGGCAGTGTGTAGAGTACTGTAAGGGAAGTAAAAGGTGTAGGCCCTTTTCCCCACAGTAGTGCGATCCTGGAGTTAGTATATATAGTTGGGAGGGCATAGCCCCCCAATTAGTTTGGTTTTATATTGTCTGATTTCTGTTAAGAGAGTAAGTAAGTAGTTTTTAAGTTCTGGAAAGAGGTAGCCATTAGTGTTGTGAGTGTGTTTGTCTGTGGTTTTCCATTTACTCTTTTGAAATTTAGCATTGCAAGCTTTTGGTGAAACGAGATTCAGTCAAATGAGTGGACAGTATTTTGAAATTTAGGTGATTTGGTCTCAGTGAAATGAAAGTCAGTGAAATGGGATTTCAGTGATGTGAAGTAGACTTTGTGTGTGTGTGTGTGTGTGTGTGTGTGTGTGTGTGTGTGTGTGTGTGTGTGTGTGTGTGTGTGTATATATATATATATATGTGTGTGTGTGTGTGTGTGTGTGTGTGTGTGTATATATATATATATATATATATATATATATATATATATATATATATATATATATATAAAATGACTGCTATTCTCCCCTACACTGTATGTCCATGTGAGTGTGTCACATATGTATGAGAACAGGTATGATCCAAGCAGTAGTGTGTCATTACCCATGTCCTATACTATTGTCAACAACAGCATGCCTTTGCTTTATTACATTCCAAAATGCTTATCTATATCCTGCACTAGTGCAAATCTCTGTAAATTATATAAATTTTGTCTGCATTTATTCGACTTGTGCAGATGAGGTAGCTGTGGTCTGTTGGTTAATGTGGCAGAGTTCATTGGAAAACGTGCAGTTGCAGAAAAGAAGTTGAAATTATGGCGCTACATGAGTGTTGTACATTTTTATTTTTGTTTGCTAGTACCCTGTATGTTTCTACTAAATTGTATTATTACTTTCTCATTTATAATAATGAGTGGGTGTATTTTTGATGGATTACATATACACACACAATGCACATGTGGAGGCGTGTTCTACTGCAATTACATAGGTGTTGCCTCCAGGAAAGCCTTACTACTTCACACAGGATATAACTAACCAGTGATAAACAGCAATAATTTATCTTTCTTTTTTTGCATCTCTTTATTCTGTAAATTTACCTTAGAATAATTTTAGCCCCTTTGCATCACTCATTTCACTGCCCCCCCTCTCTCTCCACAATAATGTCATCACATTCCTTTCATGGTTTTGCTTCACAGTCATGCTCAGGGTGCAAGTACTTCTGGGATGAGTTGACATACCTTGTAAATAGATAAATAAAAAACATAAAGGCGTATATGTATATATGTGTGTCAGACTTCATAATGGTTTATCAGATTAATTTTGTGCATTTTGTTTTGACTTCATTTTTACAGCTGACATGTACATAGTCAGTGATGCTGATCATGTGACTTGGATCCCATGGAGCCTGTTGAACTTGTAGCAATTTGAGAGAAAAGAAAGGCATACCAAGGAGTGACATGAGAGTGGTATCATGCTGCTCATTCATAACATTTGGCAGTGCCAAAGTGATGGAAGGTTTTGTAGAAGAACATAAGAGATTATTGTCAACAGATGAAATAATCCTCCCCATAACAACCTAAACTTGCAGCTTGCCATATGCTAATACAAGCCCCAGGATTCATTAAGCAGAAATGTCCATGCAGGAACAGAGTAGCCATTCCTGCACAGAATATGGCTGCCGAGCGATCCAGCAAACAGTTGATCTGATGTTCACAATCGTTCCTACACTATTCCTGCACGGATATGACTGCAGAATGCTAATTACCTCATTTGCTGGTGAAAACCATGCAAATGAGATGAATTAGTGATTCATCAAGCAGCAAGGTATCCATGCAAGAACAATGTTATTTGCAGAAATGTATTCAGTTACTAACCGAATACATTTCTGCAAATAACAAAATGGAGCCATGACAGCTCACAAAAAAGCATGTATTCTAGTGTTTAGGCATGCCAATGGCGCAAAATATATGGCCACTGGCATGTAAAACTAATTATTTTTTATAAAAATCAATTTTTTTTTGTTGGCTGATCTTGGCTGTTTAAGCATAGGGCAGCAGTGCACAAACGGGATTATGCCGAAAATAAAAAAAAATGAGAAAACTCAATTTTAGGGGAAATCTGCATTTTGCCATTATAGTCTATGGCATGCAGAATCAAAAAAATACCAGGGAACACTGGTTGTCAAGGGGAAAGGCTCCGTGTTAGTACAGTAACTATGGACTAAAGCAGTGAGGTATGTAAATGAAGGGAAATTTACTGAATCACAAAAATCTTCTAAGTCCCAAACTGCACCTAACCGTATAGGTGCTATTGCAGGATAGTGTAACTAGAAGGACCAACAGACATGAAAAGGGAGTGTGTCAGGCATGTTGAAGCACATTGGCACCCTATGGCATAGAGATAAGCTTAGCTAAGCACAGCTAAGCAAGGGTGTGCGTCTGAGGCTGTATTGACTTATTCCATGAAATGAGAAGTGTGTTCACGCCCAGGGGCAGGGCTATTTCTTCATATCTACATTAGTTAAATGGGTTTGCGTGGCACACACTGAGTCTAAAACAAACAAACAAACAAACAAAAAAGGGAAATAGCAGGACTGTTTACATTTAAGGAAGCGAATTTGCATTGCACGCCTCGGGACTTACAAAGGAGGAAATGGGAAAGGAAAAAAGGTAAAAAAAGGAAAATAGCAGAATTAAAGCAATCAAGTACAAATAACATATTTGGCAGGTGGAATTCATCATAGCCAGCCAATCATACAGGCAGCATCTGCAGCACAACAGTATAAAGTATGGAAACACCTTACAGTTTGTTTTTTCCAAAAAATATGCACGTTGGTATACACATGTGGGAGAATTTTAACTGGAAAAATGTTAGGTACTGCTATTGCTTTGATTCATAAGTATGTGCTAGAGGCTGAGGGCAGAGAGAGGATAATGCTGACAACTGCCACAGACCAAGGAGGAGGATAAAAGTGTTCAGGCCCAGGGTAACTTACCAGGGGCTACATGATCTGGAGAGAGTAGAGAGCTACAGGGTGGACAGAGACATACTTCAGCAAATCAGTCAGCTGTGCCGGTCTCAACTCAGACCTAGAACCAACAGAGGGAAACCCATCCCAGTGGATACCAAGGTATGTGTAGCCTTAAAAATTCTAGCTACAGGTACTTTCCAAAGACCTACTGGGGACATCATAGGGCTCTCACAGGCATCTGCATTTAGGGTACTCCACCAATTTCTGGATGCCATGCTACCACATTCCAGTGAGCACATTTACTTCCCCACACCCGTGAGGAGAGGACCAGCAATATGCATTTCTTCCATCATCTAGCAGAATACCTGGAGGTACTGGCTGTCATAGACTGCACACACATCCACATCAAAGCACCACCCATTGAACAGGGTAGGGTCTACATAAACCGCAAGGGCTTCCCCACCATAAACATACAGGTTGTGTGCAATGCCCAGGACATTATCATTAATGCATGTGCTGGCAGTCCTAGAAGCTATCACAACTCCCACATCTGGCATTTGTCACAACTGTACCAGGCATTTGCCAGTGGGGGCATCCCTTATGGCCATTTGGTGGGGGATGCTGACTATGCACTGGAGCCATGGATGATGACACCTATCAGAAATGCACACACACCCACACAAGAATACCATAATGAAGCACATGCACAAACCAGGATCATTAGATAGTGTTTTTGGGATGCTCAAGTCACATTTCCGCTGCCTTGACATATCTGGTGGAGCCTTGCAGTACTCTCAAGCCACATGTGCACGTATGTTCACAGTATGTTCCATGCTACACAATATGATCCTGCAGAAACAATTGGAGCAGGGACAGCACAGGGAAGGGCCACACAGCCCACCACCATTGCCAAGGTCCCCACAGGCAAGAGGAACTCAGAAGAGAAGCCCCTGAGCCTGCTCCCATAGGCAGATGGAGGCATGCCCAGTATGCTCAGGCCTTGGCAAAGAGGCAATGCATAGCACACACACTGACACTGTAGTGACCCAAGGGACTGACACCTCTCTCTGACTCACACACACAGTAAAATGGATGACACACATCACATTACCTGTAACTTACCATTTATAGGCAGTGTACTGTGTGCATCCAACATAGGCGGCCCTCAAGCACTGTCCACACAACTGCCGCAAGCACAAGGTAAGTCAGTCTTCTTAACAATAAATTAATGAATTAGTGTGTTTTGCTAGCATATCTATTGTAATGCCTACTGGAATAGCAGCATACAACCGACAGCTATGTGGGAAACCAGGAAATGTGTGGTCAAAACTGGCCTACACACACTATGCAGTAGTACCCAAGGTGGCAAATCCCACTGCAGTATATGTGTGGGGACAACTAACTGGGGGTCATAGGTCACAGGCATGGATGTCAGTGTGGGGGTCCAATAACTACCCCTCGCATCCACACAGTGAGTCAGCTGTAGAGAACCACAGAGAAATGTCTGGTAAAGGCACACAAATGGCGGCAATGTTGAATCACCCCTCTACAGACTCACACAGTGATAGCACAGCAGGACCCGCAGTTGCAGTAAGGCTATGAAGGGTAAAAAGTCTGAAACTCAAATATATGCCATTACAGTCTGATCTGTGCTCTTTACTGATATGCCTCTAGTCCGCAAGACAGGGCACAATAATATGGTAAATGGAAACAAAATGTAAAGCAAATAGCGCAGTCTGTGAAAATGTGTACAGTTGACAGGTGTGTGTATGCCCCCCATATACCCACACAAATGCAGTAACATGTGTGTTTGCAGGGAAATAGCAGCATAGCACACATTGGCAGAGTTGTACCAATACACATGAAGATATGTTGCCTGTCCACAATATGCAGGGCCAATGAGATTTGTGTACGAGTGGTTAATACTGTCTGGATCTTACCAGCATGTTCTCCTGGCAGTCATCTTGTAGTGCTCTTCATACCTCCCAACTGTACCGAATTACTCTGTTTTTACCACATTTTTAGGTCAAATAATGGGGTGCCATGATTCCTGAGTAGCACCCCTTCATTTCCGATTTTTTCCAGCTTTTTATTTAAAATTTCCTCCCCTGTGGTTTTGAGCTGACATCATCATGTGCGGGATGACATCAGCTCCATCAGCCTGTCGGAACTGAGCTCAAGGGTGTGCATTTCCAGCTGGCTGCTTTGTGCTTTCACTATCTGTGAGCGGGAAAGATATTTTGAATGGATCTGCGAGTGCGAGTGGCATGATTCATTTATCCATTTGTGAGGGTATTAAACAAGCTTTGCCTGCTTCTGTCATGACAAACTTCATGACTTACTATGCCTTGTGATATGTAGGCTGAGAATTACCACACCATTAACTTGCTGGCCATGTCTGTGAATCATAAATAGAAAAATTGTCGTAAAGGGGTCAGATGCCTCATCAGTGGTGTAATGGGTTATAAAAGGAACCTTGTTTTTCCCTTTAGTGAAATAAAGTGATATGAGGATATAGTGGTGGTCATGAGCTGCAGTGGATTATTTCAGGTATTTACTCCAGGTCAGGCTTCCAACTTTGAATTACTTAATGGCAGTCTTGGGGGTGTGGGCTGTACTTAATGAACTATATTAGCTGTAAAATGCATTTGTTTTACATCATTGCCAGTAAATATGGCTAACACATTTTAAAAGTGTGTAACTTGTCTTTTACAATTTTACATCATTGCCAGCAAATATGACTAACACATTTTAAAGGTGTGTGTGTGTAACTTGTCTTTTATTCAGAGAGAGAAGAGAAATGTGCATCTTTTCAGCCCAAAAAATGCCGTGTGCCCGTGGCCCACAAACTAATAAGAAGAGAAATCATAATAATGTGTAAATTAATCCCTTTACTACTTACGTGCTCTTCTCTATAATACTGACAGTATGTTATGGAATGGGAAGGATTGGGCTTTTACTCAGCCGTATAATCATTTAAAAAAGCATTTTAACGTTGGTCTGAAGGGTGTGAAAAGTGTAAACCTAAACCGCAACTTTATCTTACTGACTTAAATTTCAGAGCGTTTCTTCTGTGACATGTCTAGTAATCAGTTGTTCTGGTTACCAATTACTCAGAAGTTTAAATGTAGTCAGAGTTAGACAAATGCAAATTATTGTTTTGTGAGAGAATAAGTAATAAAATGAACTAGGAAATCTTTAGCAAGGACAGAGAGTTTTGTACTCTTTTTTTTTTTTTTTTTTTTCATAACTCCGCACAGACCAGTGAATACAAAACACAAAATGAAACAGAAGTTTAATCAGATCATGAGATTAACCCATGGGTGCAAGGTATCACTGTTCAACTTTAACGGCAGGCTGGCATACTATGTTAACTGACTTGGAGATTACATTTATAGGGGTATATGTGACTTTTATTATGAGGCATCACTGTTTAACTTAAAAGAAACGGTAGCAGGTGAATGGCAGTCAAGTTTATTGTTGCTGCATTTTAATGAAAGCATCACTGTTTAACTTTAATTCATTTAACTGACCTGACTTGGAAATTACTTTACGAGGCATCACTGTTTAACTTCACCTTTAATGCACTATATGAGGTGTTTGTCTTTTGACTAGGAGATTACTTTTATGGGGGTATGTGTGACTTTTACTTTATAAAGCATCACTGTTTAACGTAACAGAATTCTTTAAAATGGTACTTTACTGTTGTGTGTGTGTGTGTGTGTGTGTGTGTGTGTGTGTGTGTGTGTGTGTGTGTGTGTGTGTGTGTGTGTGTGTGTGTGTGTGCGTGTGTGTAAAATGCCCCAAGCACCTAAATTCTCCACCCATACCACCACCTGTAATTCAGGGAGTTAAGTCCATAGTTATCAGTTGTCCTAAGTTTTTCAGAATGTTTGGAATGTTTGGTTTGGCTCATACATTTGGTCTGTTCCTCTTAAATTGTGGTTTTCTGCAAATCAGTGAGAACCGAATTCATTAAATAATAATAGACATTTAAGTTTCAGTCTTTCTACCTTTCAGGAACACAAAACATTTTATTCTAGCAACTTTTCTAAGATTTTACAAGTAATGCTTAAAATGTGTCCCTGGTTTTGTGCCCCCCCAATAAATTTTGGCTTTTTCCAGATTTCTTGCGCTGCATAGTTCTTCAGGGGGAGAAAAGTTTATTGCTGCTTACGACAAGTCTTTTTCTGTTGTTAGTAGCACGACTGGTCGAATACTTGCTCTTGATGCATAAGTCTGTGTGTTCTACTTCACAGTATGTAGATAGATTGCTGATATTGTAGTTTTAAATAGGGTGGATGCAGTCCTGAGAATGTCCTCTTTGGTGGTGATACCTAGTAACTATCAACCTGTTCTCAGTTTGCCATCCGGTCCCTATTGCAATATTACTAGCTTATCATTTTTTTAATGTGACATAGGCAATCTATTCCTCAAGGGCAACAGGCACTTTATTTGTAGATGAAACAATACACTATAAAGTTGTTTGCTAGCAGCAAACTTTGCATGAGTTACAGATCTCTTTACTGAGGAATTATTTAGATGACTTTTACTTCTACAGACATTGTGCATGTTTACTGACATAGAAGTTTGAGTAAACATTTATGATGGAAATATTCTTAATTGGGCAGTTTTGTCATAATTGGCTCATGCATTTTGTTTCATTGCCTACTGGAAAAATGTTCAAACAATAAATTTAAAGTGCACTCTAAGTCTAACAAGTGTGCTGTATTATACAAGGAATATAATTTAACAAAGTTAAGAAGGTGTATCAACAAACACATGTATGTTTCTTGTTTTGTGTGCAAGGGGCCTATGTTTGGAAACAGCCCAAAAGTAATCTTTATCCACCACTGGCCAGACGCAATTTCTTTGGATGTGGTGGGAGTTTCAATGCTGTTTCAATGAATGTGAGTTTCAAGGGCAGAGAAGTTTTAATGCTAAGTCTATTTTCATTGTGAGACAGTCTTGCTTTTTTTAGCAGATGTCTATGTCTGTGTTTGTGCATTATGCTATAAAATGTAAAAATAAAATCCAAATAATTGTAGAAGTAAAGCAGTATGCACACAGTGTTTATGGTAAATGGAGCAAAATAGCCAGGTAATGGGGCATTGAAATGGCTGCAGGGGGACTCTGCTGCCATAATTTATTTGTCTGTTCTTCAGTTTCCATTTGAAAGTTGGTATCCCACAATTCCATTGGAGTGGGTGGGGTTACATAATTATGTATGCAAATGTTATGTTAACCGGTGCACAGATTTGTACCTATTTTTCATGGGCCTTGTTCAGATTTTTGATGTTTCCAGGTTGAGAGGTATGGTGCCCTAGGTACAATGCTGTCTTTGACAGGGCCATGTGCAGATAACTGCAGTGCCAGCTGTTATGCATGCCAGTGACACCCACTGATCTGCCACTGACATACCTGGAAGTCACAGTGCAATGTGGAATATAATAGACATATTAGTGACATCTTGAAGGATGTGTAGCTGAGATGCCAAAGCTTTTGTGAATATAAGTGCTTTTTGATACTATTCCAAGTGATCATTCTCAATAATCTTTTTTCTTATGTTTGCTTTTGCATATAATGGACATGCCTATACAGTTGAATGCACTCTGTACCCACACCCATAACTCCCAACCTCTGACAGCAAAATGTCTGGACAAGGGCAGAAATAAAAGTGGAACAAAGGCACAATGATAGGCATGTGTTGTAAATATTGCCATTACACAGTGAGAAAGTTGGTAGGGTGAGGTGTTTGCAGTAGTGGGAATTGTCTGAAGGTTATGCAGTCTGAAACAGTAATGTCTATCATTATTTTGTAACATCACTCTTCAATTATATGTAACTAACTTGCCATAAAAACACAAGTTTACGTAGAAAGGATGAAAGCTGTAGCCAAACACCTGGACAACCTGCCAAAAAATGTACAGGTGAGAGGTATGCCCACACAAGGATATGACATCTTAGGTAAGAAAGATACCACACAAACAGGAGATCCCCAGCCAGTATATCACCAGGTTGCTGAACTTTACACAGCCATGTCATTACTAAACTGGCTGCAGCCACACCTCACAAATGGTCCTGTTGGGCAAGAATGTACATAGCTGCCCCCATAATATTGCTCTATGCATCATACAATTAGTATTCCTCTGGTAAAGCACTGTGATGGTCTGAGGATGTTTGGCACTAGGTAATGACACAATTCATTGCAGTGTCAGACTACATATATGTCAGAAAATGTCTGCTAAACAAAACAAGTACCTTGAGGAAAGTCCTGTGTACTCTTGAGAGGTATGGCTGTAGCACACAAAACCACAGACTGGAGTACACCTATCTCTGGAATGGAGTCCCACTCTAACTGTGGAAGGTCACACTGGGTATGCTCCTACACTTAGAGAATCACAGGACATGTTGGAACCCACATCGGAATATATGACTGTATTGTGTATATATGTCTGTACATACAGACAGCTATGTATATGTCAACTGTCCCCCCCACACACACATACATCAGACAAGATTACCCTCAGCTAGCTGTAGGTGGTCCATATGTGATACATCTGCATTTGTTGTGTGGGATACACACACACACACACACACACACATATATATATACATATATATATATATAAATATATATATATATATATATATATATATATAAATATATATATATATATATATATATATATGCAACAGATAAAAGCATATGTTAAGCATACACACACATGGATGTGGGGAAGTGAGAGACAGACAATGGCAGAGAGAGAAAGAGAGAGAGAGAGAGAGAGAGACAGGGAGACACAGAGTGAGTCACAAACATGGATACCCTGAATGGCATACAGTGATGTCCTGCTGTGGACAGTGGCATACCAGTTGTAAACAGTTGCACATGTCAGCATAAAAGATGAGCCCCATTGTGTAACAGTACTGATGTTGGGTTTATAATATCACATCACCTGTGTGTGTGTGTGTGTGTGTGTGTGTGTGTGTGTGTGTGTGTGTGTGTGTGTGTGTGTGTGTGCGTGCATGTGTGCGTGTGTGCGTGTGTGCATGTGTGTGTCTCCATAAGTCTAAGTATTAGGAGACTTCACATTACCCTACTTCACAAGATCTGCTGCTGTCATTCACCTTAGAAGTACCATTGGACACCAATCACCTCTATAAGCTCTGTAGCACATGCAATAACTCCATAACACTGTAGTACAAATAACTAGATAAGTAGGGGTTCTAATCTCAATACTGGCAACTGTGTGTGTGTGTGTGTGTGTGTGTGTGTGTGTGTGTGTGTGTGTGTGTGTGTGTGTGTGTGTGTGTGTGTGTGTGTGTGTGTGTGTGTGTGTGTGTGACAGTTATGTATGCGAGTGTGAGGGAGTGTTTGTTTGTAGGTGAAACAGTTTTAGGCCATTCCCACCCATAACACTTCCCAGTGCCCCACTTTATCAGTCCTGCTGATGTCATTCCCCTTATTGGCCTCTTTGGCTAGTTGTCAGCCCTGTAAACTCTGTAGCATGTGTAATAACTGTGTAACACTATAGTGCAAATCTCTAGCTAGACAGGGGTTCTAATCAAAGATCTGGCAAATGAGTGTGTGTGTGTATGTTTGTAGGAAGAAGTATTTTGATAAGTTTCCTACCCACTGCCCTACTTTGTCAGTCATGCTGATGTCATTCCCCTTATAAGCACCTTTGGCCAGTTGCCAGCCCAGTAAGCTCTGTAGCATGTGTGATAACTTTGTAACACTATAGTACAGATAACTAGATAGGCAGGTGTTCTTCTCTCAGATCTAGCAAATGTGTGTGTAAGCATGTATGTTTCTAGGAAGAACCATTTTGATAATTTTGCCACCCACTGACCTACTTTATCACCCATGCTGATGTCATTCCCCTTATACGTTCATCAGTATGTACTAGGCTAATGGCCATGGAGCCTTTACAAGCTTAGCCCATAAAAGTGCTCTGCCATTGTGCCACTCAACATTAGATCCCAGTGCCTCTATCAAGTAGAGTCACTGGAGTGATCCCTGTGGTTCATAAGTTCATAGGTTCATAGGTTCATAGGTTCATAGGTTTATACTAGGCTATCTGCCCTAAGGCATTTATAAGCCTAGCCCAAATTTTTGTGGCTTACGCCACCCCTTATATGAAAAAATACTGTGCCCATTAGTTTGTTGTGCCTCTGTCCAGCAGTGACACAGAGATGATTCCCGGGGTAAACCTACGATCTCCCATCCACAGGTCTAGATTTCTCTTGAACAGAGTCAGCGAGGTGCTCTGCCTCACATGGACCGGGATTTTATTCCACAGCATAGGGAGTCTCTGAGTGATAAATCTATCCGTCCAGCACATCCTATTTATATCCGAGGTTTAAGTCACTTGCTCTAGTGGTTTTGGTGGATTTGGATTTTTTGAGGTAGAGCATGTCCATTAATTCCGGGTTGGACATGGCCTTGTATGTCAGGCACATGTCACCTCTGAGCAGACGGTATGCGACTGAATAGAGCTGGAGTTTCTTCAATCTGGCAGCATATGACAGATTTTGGAGTCCCTTTATCCTTTTGGTGAGGAACTTTTGGGGTCTCTCCAATTGCTGCAGATGTCGGGTGAGATACATCCCGAATGGGGCATTGTACTCGATCATTGGTCTGATAAGTGAAGAGTACAGGGGAACAATAACCTCACTAGATCTGGATGTGAATCCCTTCATGATCAGGTGGGCAATGTAGAAGGTCTTTCTAACCACTTTAGCAATGTGAGTGTCAAAAGAAAGGCCACTGTCAACCTGGGTCCCCAGGTCCCTGATAACCTCTTCTGTGCTTAGTGGATTGCCACCTATATGGTAGCTTGGGGTTACCTTGTTTTTCCCGAAGGGTATGACTATACATTTTTGGCGTTTAACTTCAGGCCATGGCTCTGGCACCAGCTATCTGTTTCCGTGAGTCCCTTCTGAAGGATATCCGTGTCTGATGCACTTTCCACTATGGCCCAGTTTGCAGTCGTCTGCAAACTTTGTCAGCCAAAGTCCTCCTATGTTGGCCTGTACTTCTGAGAAGTAGATGCCAAACAATAGGGGCCAAGGACCGAGCCCTGTGGGACACCACTTGTGACCGGCTTGGAGTCTGACACAGCGCCAGCAACTCTAACCCTGTGGGTTCTGTCCTTAAGCCAGTTTGCAACCCATCTTGTGACATATGGGTTTACATTTAAGCTGGTAAGTTTTCTACAATACCCGAAGGGGTATTGTGTCGAAAGTTTGCAAGGTCAAGGTAGGCTGTATGGACTGCCTTTCCCTCATCAATGGCCTTGGTGACTGTTTTGAAGAAGTCGACCAAGTTCAAAAGGCATGATCTTCCCTTGACAAAGCCAAACTGGGTCGGGTCCAATGTCTGCAAGTCCCCTATATCTTTGTTTATGAGCTCCATTATGATCCTCTCCATAGCTTTGCAGACTAGACTTGTTAAGCTTATATTACCAGGGTCCGTGGGCGCCTTTGTGGAGTGGGACAACAGTTGCCGTACGCCACTCCTTGGGCACGTATCCTGTGGTAAGGCTGAGATTAAACAGCTGCCTTATGTGCGGGTTTAATTCCTCATTTAGCTCGGTAGCACACAGCCGGGGACACCATCCGGTCCCATTGATGCTGTGTTTTTAGCTTTAGAGAGCAGCTTTCACCTGCATTTGAGATGTCCGGGAGGCTACACTCGGCTGGGATAGTTATCTCTCCTTTAGGGGGGGGGAGGGGGGTGAAGTTTGCACTGAACCTGTCTGCCAGTATGTTGGCAATGTCTGTGGGTTCAGTGATTTTTGTATCATTTTGGACTAATTCTGAGCATATCTGGGAGTTTCCACCCAGGTTCCTAACGTAGCTGAAAAAGGCCTTATGATTGTCCTTTGAATCCATGGCAATTTTCTCTCAAAATTGGCCTTAGTTGATTTTATGAGTGCTCGTATTTTTTTACTAATAATGATCAGGGGTGACTTCCTTTTATGGATTTTGTTCTATCATGTAATAGCTTTCTCCTCTTATTGTAAAGTTTGTTAATGGCTGGGGTCCACCAGACTGGACGTTTGCCCTTTGTGGAAAGAGTCTTGGTTTTATTTGGGATTGCCTGATCCATGCAGTCCTGGAGGTGTTCATAGAAGGCATTTGTAAGGGCTTCCGCAGCTTGGGTTGTGGTTTCCACTGGCTCAGGGGCCTTGAAGGATACCACACCAGTCTTGAGTAGTGTGAAGTTTGCTTTAGAGAAGTTCTTCACTATGGTCTTTTTGTTTGGGGTGGGGCGGGATGTGGATTTCCAGTGAGATTAGTTTATGATCAGATCTCACCAATGAGGGATATACTCGGTGTGGAGCATTTTGTCCCCATGTTTGTGACAATGAGATCTAGTATATTTTCTCCTCTCGTGGGAACAGTGACTAGCTGTTCCATGGCATTTGAATTTATGAACTCCAGGAACCGTTGGGCTAGAAAGTTAGGGCTTGAGTAATGTTCCCAGTCTATATTCTGGTAGTTGAAGTCACCCAATATGATGGTGTTTGGAGATACATTTATACCCTCCAGTGTCTTCAGGAAGGCTGTGTGGGGTTCCTGAGTTTGAGAGGGTGGCCTGTAGCATGCTACAATTTGTAGAGCAGTTTTGCCTATGGTTAGTTGCACCTGGATGGTTTCCGATGCGTTGCCACCAACCTGGAGGTGTGGGTATCCTTTATGAATATGGATACACCCTCCTTTTGTGGTGTGGTCCGGTTTTGGGGCCGAACGCATGATATGAGGTAAAACCTAATAGTGCCGGGTGCTGTCAGGAGCCTTGAACCAGGTTTCAGTTACAGCACAGACATCGATGTTCTCCATACTGAGAAGGGCCTCGAAAAGTGCATTTTGAGATTTAGACTTCTGGCATTGAGCAGCATTACCCTCAGTTTCTTCCCATTTTTGTTTTCTAGGGTGGTAGGTTTAGAATTTGAGCCTTGCCTAAAAAGGCACTATGGGGTGGCAAGAGCCTTAGCCAATATCCGGAATCCCAGGGTGACAGGTGCAAGCCGTCCCTTGCGAAGAGCGTGGCTTGTCAAGCATGTCATCCCAGGCAGACAGACACTGGATCCCCTTTGAATGACACCAGACATTAAGCCAATTGTTAAAGCTGATCATCTTGTCTCTATATTGTGGCATCATTCTTGGTGAAGGAAGGATACTGCTCAGGGTTAGGGTCATACCTGCCTGGGCTACATAATCAGAGAGCTCCTCTATGTCTCTTTTCATGTAGTCCAGGGAGGTACGCCTCAGGTCGTTCACACCAGCATGGACAATGACTGTGTCATATTTGTACTTGCCGTGGAGTGACCAGTGCTTGTGTTATGTGGCGGATTCTAGCCTGATAGGCAGCTTACTGTGACCCTCTCCTTGTTCAGCCTGGTGAGTGGGACGTCAGTGTGTCTGACTATGGAGTCACCTATGACAAGTATGTTTGGTGTTGTATTTGGCCTTAAGGGCTGTGACTGCTTTGCACACTGCTTTTGTGGTTTATGTGTTGCTTGTGGGGTGTCTTGAGGTAGCAGTTGTTTGGGTGTCTGCTTTGGAGGCCTCTGCTGTTTAGGTAAATTTTACTCAGAGCCTCGAGTATGTCTTTGTGTGTTTATGTGTTTGATTCAGTGGAGTGGTAGCATTATGTGAGGCTGGTTTTGTGGTGTGTGTAGTTGCCTTCTCCTCCTGTCTGGTCTTGCCAGTCCTGAGTTGAGAGAGCTCAGCCTCCAGTTTGGCTAAATAGCTGCATCTCTCGCAAGTATTTGTGTTATGTGGGAGGAGGAGAGGGTTGTCTGTGTACATGAGGCAGTTATAACATTGCCTCAAGATTCCCAGATTCACCAGCTGGACCGGAGAAGATTGACAACTGACCTTTGGACATGCTAGAATAATATTGGGAATTCCTTAATTGAAAAAAGGGCCAGTGGGGAGTGAGGGTGTAGTGCTTTTAATTTTTAGTGCTGACTTATATAATTGCTTTAGTGAGCAAGTGCCAGGTAACTTGAGTGCAATGTGTTACAAGTAACTAAATGCAAAACGACAAACAGTAACTTTCTTTCAAGTGAAACAAGGAAATAAGTACAGTAAGCAATGCAGATATCACTAGTGATCCACAGAAGCTGAGAAGTTGCGTATTAGGTGGAATTAGCTTCCAGGAAATAACAAGCAAACAAACAACAAGCATATAAACAAAGCTAGATTCAGCAGGCCTGGATCTAGTCTATGCTAGAGCAAACAACGTGAACCAATTTCAGTAAGATACAGTTCAAATATTCAGGCACTATAAACCTTTAACCAGAAATTCCCAGCTCAGAAGGGCAGAGTCCAGCCTCTTCTCCCACAAGAGTGCAGACCACGAACCTTCTTAATGTAAAATAACTGGCCTGAAGCCCAAGTGCCTAAACCAGAAGTAATACACTTGGACACTGGGCTCTCAATCAGCAGTTCCCAACTTAGAAGGATGAAAGCTATCTGTCCTGCCACCACAGTGCTTGCCACAAACCTTCCTAATGTAAAACAACTGGTCTGAAGCCCAAGTGCTTAATCCAAAAGACTTGAATGATAGCTACACTTTAATCAAGTTACAACCAAGCAGTAATAAATACCATTGAATACTTTAGAGAATGTCTGGATTAGTGCTCAAGTTACACAAACAAAGCTAGATCCAGCAGGCCCGAATCCAGTCTATGCCACAGCAAACAAGGCACCAACTTCAGTAAGAAACAGTTCAGATATGCATGCACTATAAGCCTTTAACCAGAAATTCCCAGCTCAGAAGGGCAGAGTCCAGCCTCTCCTCCCACAAGAGTGCAGACCACGAACCCTCTTAATGTAAAATAACTGGCTTCAAAGCCCAAGTGCTTAAACCAGAATTAATACACTTTTAGAATAACAGACACTGAGCCCTCAATCAGCAGTTCTCAACCTAGAAGGATGTAAGCTACCTGTTCTGCCACAACAGTGCAGACCACAAACCCTGTCAGTGCAAAACAACTAACTGGTCCGAAGCCCAAGTGTTTAAACCAAAAGGCTTAGAATGAGTTACACCAAGCAGTAATAAATACAATTGAGTATTTTAAGATGATGCAAAAGTAAAAGAAGTAGGTAAAACACAAGTACAGTAAAAGCAGATGAAAATTTTTTTTTTTTTTTTTCCTGAACAAGTGCTGAGATCAAAGAAACAGATTTGAGTGCTGAAACTAGAAAACTGGCTAGTTATAAGAAAATAAAACAAGCTAGAAGGCTTCCCTCAAACACAGAAGGGCTTGGGGGCTCAGAAGCCTACAAATAGTCTGTACCACTTAACAAGAAAGGCAGGAAATAAGCTTAATTTTTTTCTATTTCCCAGATGCTCTTTGTACACAGTAGGAGTGCCTGAAATCAGAATATGATCTCACTGCACTCAGTTGAGTGAGCAAATGAGATGGGCCCAGAGGCAGGCTGAGGGGCGGGCAGTTTCAATGCCACTAAGATTAACACCAAAACAAAAACAGGCAGGTGGGTGGGAATAACTGAAGAGCAGAATAACTTCAGATAAAAATTCCTTCAACACTCAAATTAAATACTGTATTTTTAAAAAAAAGAGCAGATAAAGGTACTTAAATTCTCTTATACGTCCAGTTGAATATAACCAAGTTCTTAGCTGGCCAAGCTGAAGTTTTAAAGCAGGAATTATTTCACATGCACCAGTTTAAATATGCAAGGACAGGAAATTAAAGAATGTGGCTACCCCCACACCTGTAATTACTAGCAAATAACAAAATTCAGCCAACACTAGCTTCAGTTCAAGTTACTGAAGAGCAGAATAACTTCAGATAAAATTCCTTCAACACTCAAATTAAATACTGTATTTTTTAAAAAAAAGAGCAGATAAAGGTACTTAAATTCTCTTATACGTCCAGTTGAATATAACTAAGTTCTTAGCTGGCCAAGCTGAAGTTTTAAAGCAGGAATTATTTCACATGCACCAGTTTAAATATGCAAGGACAGGAAATCAAAGAATGTGGCTACCCCCACACCTGTAATTACTAGCAAATAACAAAATTCAGCCAACACTAGCTTCAGTTCAAGTTACTGAAGAGCAGAATAACTTCAGATAAAAATTCCTTCAACACTCAAATTAAATACTGTATTTTTTTTTAAAAAAGAGCAGATAAAGGTACTTAAATTCTCTTATACGTCCAGTTGAATATAACCAAGTTCTTTGCTGGCCAAGCTGAAGTTTTAAAGCAGGAATTATTTCACATGCACCAGTTTAAATATGCAAGGACAGGAAATCAAAGAATGTGGCTACCCACACCTGTAATTACTAGCAAATAACAAAATTCAGCAAACACTAGCTTCAGTTCAAGTTACTGAAGAGCAGAATAACTTCAGATAAAAATTCCTTCAACACTCAAATTAAATACTGTATTTTTTAAAAAAAAAAGAGCAGATAAAGGTACTTAAATTCTCTTATACGTCCAGTTGAATATAACCAAGTTCTTAGCTGGCCAAGCTGAAGTTTTAAAGTTTTAAAGTGGTGAACTTTCTATTACCCATCCACTTGTCAAGATTTCTCTGGAACAGGGTCAACTAGGTGCTTTGCTTGACATGCATGGAAAGTCTATTCCCGGGCATGTGCAGTCTCTGGGTGAGGAATCTGTCCCTCCAGCATGTTGTGTTGATTGTGGTAATGATGTCAAGGTCTCTGCAGTGTGTGGTGCGGAAGGATTGTAATGTCTTTAGCTGTAGCATTTCTAAAAGAGCTGGGTCAGACATGACTTTGTAAGTCGAGCAGAGATCGCCTCTAAGTAGGTGATATGAGACAAAGAATAGCTGGAGTCTTTTGAGTCTGCCTGTGTAGGACATGTGTTTAATGCCTAGGCTCCTCTTTGTGAGGTACTTCTGTGGCATCTCCAGCTGTTGCAAGTGTCTAGTGAGGTACATGCCAAATGGGCCATTATACTTGATGATTGGTCTAATGAGGGATCAGTACACAGAGATGATGACCTCTTTCTTCCTGGATGCAAAACCCTTGGTAATGAGATGTGCCTTATAGAAGGAATTTCTGATTATAGTGGCAATGTGCTGGTTGAAGGAGAGGTTGCTGCCAACCTGTGTCCCCAGATCTCTTATAATGCCTACAGTGTTCAGTGGGCTCCCATCAATGTGGTACTTAGTGGGAACTGAGTTTTTACCAAAGGGGATGATGATGCATTTTGTGATGTTAAGCTTCAGGCCATGGTTTCCACACCAGTCAGTGGTCTCAGTGAGGCCTTTCTGTAGGATGTCTGCATCACTTGTGGAGTGAATGATGGCTTCCAGCTTACAGTTGTCTGTGAACCTGGTCAACCAGAGTTCCTTTGTGTTGGCCTGAACTCCTGAAAAGTAGATGCTGAGCAGAAGAGTACCCAGGAGTGATCGCTGTGGGACACCATTTGTGACTTGTTGGCAGTCATTGCTTTCACACTGTGTGTTCTATCTGTGAGCCAATTTGTAACACACCTAGTGATATAGGGGATGATGCCTAGTTTGGTGGATTCAGCAATAATTCTTGACTGAAGAATGGTATCAAAAGCATTGGCCAGATTGATGTAGGCTGTACCCAGTACCTTACCATCATACACAGCCCTGGTGACTAACTCAAAGAAGTCAAGCAGGTTGAGCAGGCATGAACTCCCTTTCACAAAGCCAAACTGTTTGGGGTCCAGAGTTAGGAGATTACCTATATCTTTGTCTATTAGGTCCCTGATGAAATGCTCCATAGCTGTACATATCATACTCATCAGGCTAATGGGCTGATGATTCCCAGGGTCTGTAGTTGCTACCCCTTTATAGAGAGGGATGACTGTAGCAATGCACAATTTGGGAGGGACAAAGCCTGAGGTGAGGCTGTGACTGAACAGGGCACACAGATGTGGTGCCAGGTATCTTTGTAGTTCATGTAGAACGCAGCCAAATATATTTTTGCGTGCCATGGAAGCTGTATTCTTGTCCATGGACAATGCAGGTTTAACCTGGGCTGCAGTAATCCTGGGTGCCTGGCATTCCTCTGGCATTCTGATTGTTCCCTTGGGGGGAGGAGTAAAGCTGGCTCTGAAATTGTTGGCAAGAATGTTGGCAATATCTGTTGGCTCAGTACAGGAGATAGCATTGTGCAATAACTCAGAGCACTTCTGGGTTTTGCCGTGGAGGTTCTTGATATAACAGTCAAAGGCTTTGTGATTGTTGTCAGTGTCTGCTACAATTCTGCCATTACAGCTGGCTTTAGATGATTTCATGAGGGATCTCAAGTTGTTGTTTAGGCTAATAAGGGAGTTTTACCACTCTTGGGACTCCACCTTTTTCTGCAACAGTTTCTTCCTTCTGTTGCACAAGTTACTAATGTCAGGGGACCACCAGATTGGCCTCCAGTGTTTGGAGGAGAGTGTCATGGTTCTGTTGGGTATGGCTAGTTCCATGCATTTATGTACATGTTTGTAACATGTATTTGTGTATGATCTGTCAGTCATGCAGATATTTTCCATTGGCATGGGTGCTATGAAGCTAGCCACCTCTGTTTTTAGGAGTCCAAACTCATCTTTGGAGAAGTTTTTCAAGGTGGCTACCTTTGTGGGTGGTGTGGGTGAGATGTGGATTTTCATGGTGATTACTTTATGGTTGGATCTAACCAGGCAGGGATTGATTACTGTTGTCAAGCAACTGTCCTATATGTTAGTTATCTGCACAGGTCAAGTATGTTGCGTCTTCTACTGGGGGTCAGAATGAGCTGGTTCAGTGCATTGGAGCTGATGAATTCCAGGAAGCGTTGGGCCAGTGTATTGGTGCTTGAGTATCTTTCCCAATTGATGGAGGGGTTGTTGAAGTCTCCTAGTATGAGAGTGTTGGGTTGGACCTTGATGGATTCCAGGGTGTTGAGGAATGTGGATTGAAGTCTAGGGGCATGGATGGGGACCTATATCAGGTTATGACCTGGATTGCACTATTACCCAATGTCAGTTATACCTGAAGTATCTCAGATGCATTATGCTGGGATACTAGTCCGGAGGTGTGCATATCCTTTATGAATATGGAGACACCATTGCCTTTGGAGCTCTGGTCCATGTTTTGGGACTGACAGGTGTGGAAGGAGTTATAGCCTGGTAGTGCAGGGGTGCTGTCTGCTGCTGTAAACCGGGTCTCCGTTACAGCACAAATGTCAGTGTTCTCCATTTTGAGGAGGGCTTCAAGTGACTGCTTCTCAAGATTTAGATGTATAGTGTTGAGCAGAATGACCCTCAGATTGCATTTAATTATAGCTGTTACGGTGGTAAGTGATTTGGAACACCACCTAAAAAGGCACTATAGGGGTGGCAAGACACTTAGCCAGTACCTGGAAGCCCAGGATTGACAGATGCAGGCCATCCCTGTCAATCATGTCATCCCAAGCAGACAGATACTGGATCCCCTGAGAGTAATATCAGACACTTAAGCCACTTGTTGAAGTCAATCATTTGTTGTTTGTACTGTGGTATCATTCTGAGTGACAGTAGTATACTGCTTAGGGCTACTGTCATAACTGCCTGACCCATATAATCTGAGAGCTCCACCATGTCTCTTTTCATGTAGTCCAGGAAGATGTGTCTCAGGTCATTCACACCCACATGGACAATGACAGAGTTATAATTGTAGTTGTTGTGGAGTGCTATCTGAAGCGTACCAGAAAAAGAGCTAGCAAGATCTAAGGGAAAACTGAAGGTAGACTTTCTGGCACCTGTATTAGTTTACTTCAGCTGTGCAGTTATCAGCACCTTTGGCCAGTTATCAGTCCAGTAAGATCTGTACCACATGCGGTAACTGTGTAACACTATAGTACAAATGACTAGATAGGCAGGGATTCTACTCTCAGATCCAGCATATACATGTGTGTGTAATTGTATATGTTTGTAAGAAGAAGTATTTTGATACATTTCCCACCCACTGCCCTACTTTATCAGTCCTGCTGATGTCATTCCCTCTTATCAGCATCTTTGGCCAATTGTTAGCCTACTAAGTTCTGTAGTACATGCGATAATTGCTTAACACTACAGTACAAATAACTAGACAGGCAGGGGTTCTAATCTCATTACTGGGAAGTGTGTCTGTGTTTGTGTGTGAATCGTTTACTGTGTGGGTTATACCATTTTGAGTTGTGTACCACCCTGTACACATCCCATCACCTGACTTTACTAGGCCTGCTGATGTCATTCACATTAGAAGTACCTTGGGACTAAATTAAATCATGTAAGCTTCGTGGCATATCTGATAACTGCATAACACTGTAGTAGAAATAACTAGATAGGTAGGAATTCTAATCTCAATGCTGGCAACTGTGTGTGTGCGTGTGTGTGTGTGTGTGTGTGTGTGTGTGTGTGTGTGTGTGTGTGTGTGTGTGTGTTTTCGCTTGTGTGAGAATCATATACTGTGTGGGTTATACTATTTTGAGTAAACTTCCCATCCAGACCTGCTGATGTCATTCACCTTAGAAATACCTTGGGACAAGGTGAAACCATGTAAGCTCTGTGGCACATCTGATAACTATGTAACACTATAGTAGAAATGACAAGATAGGTAGAGGTTCTAATCTCAATACTATCAAGTGTTTGTGTGAGAATCATATACTGTGTGGATTATACCATTTTGAGTTGTGTACCACCCTGTAAACTTCCCATCACCCTACTTTACTAGGCCTGCTGATGTCATTCACCTTAGAAGTACCTTGGGACTAGGTGAAATCATGTCAGCTCCATGGCGCATCTGATAACTGCATAATACTGTAGTAGAACAAACTAGATAGGTAGGGGTTCTAATCTCAATACTGGCAACTGTGTGTTTGTGTGAGAATCATATATAGTTTGGACTATACTATTTTAAGTTGTGTACCACCCTGTACACTTCCCATTACCCTACTTTACTAGGCTTGCTGATGTCATTCACCTTAGAAGTACCTTGGGACAAGATGAAATCATGTAAGCTCAGTGGCGCATCTGATAACGTAACACTATAGTGGTAATAACTAGATAGGTAGGGGTTCTCATCTCAATATTGGCAACTGTGTGTGCGTTTGGGTGAAAATTATATCCTGTTTGGCTAATACCATTTTGATGTGTGTACCATCCACACCTGTTTACCACCTCCAGATGGCATTATTTTATATAGCATGATAATGGGATCTACCTGACATGCAACATGTTAAACCATTGTGCAGGCCATATCAGTCCTCTGTACAGATGTCTATGGAATATCCAGATGTTTGCAAACCTATATGTGGTCTGTGTCCCTTAACAATGCCAATGTATGTGATATTGTTGCCAAATTGGCCACAGTGAGTGTAATGACACACATGCCAGCATCAGATAGCATACCTGACTGAAACATCATACTGATACAATGTCTGCTACCCTATCACTTGTCCAGGCTTGTAGGAGCAATACTTGTCTCAAGATGCTATTTTGGTGAGTTATCTCACCATCCATGAAGGCATTCAGAACATTACATGTTGTAAGAGGTAGTGTGTTATGTCCCATGCATATAATCTATGTGGGGCATGTCATGTGTATGTAGTACTACAGTACCTTAAAGTGAATATGTAGTTTTACTAATCTGTCTATTGCCAATTGTGTTTGTGTTACTGTATGCACATTCCCTGTGTCAGTCCTTACTGTGTGTATGCAAAGGATATACCATGTTGTCTCCCTGTTCCACCTGGTGAACTCAGGAATACATGCCACAAACCTGTCATACACAGTATCATGCATGCCCTCACAACTGTACCAGGGGTGAGTGTATGGGAAAGAAATGGCAGAGATAACAGGCATTGACAGGTGAATCCATTGCAGTTAATGTAATGGCTATGCTTGTGAGGGACCTCCTGACAGTACTGCAGTAACCTATTCTGTATATATGAGCCTTTGGTACTACACAACACTGAGGTGACATGTCTGAAGGCTACCTGTCTGTAACAAGGTGTATATATGCAAACTGACACTGTCTGACAACAGTGCACCTCACACACTGTTGCATGCATATACACCTGGTACATGTACATATAAAACTGTACCTTGCCTATGACACAGTCGGTGTATTCCCACTCTGCCACTCCCTCTTGGGAATATCTGCAGGGCCACAGCCTGCAGACACACAGGCACCTGGAACACAAACAGAATACAGCATGTCAAACTACATTCAGTCAGTGGTACTAACAGCAGTAATGCATCCTGGCTAATAAGGTACATATACCTGTATGTGTACCTATAACAAATGGAAGCCAACAGCATCTTACACAGTATTACATGGCTACACTGTACTATATTCATCCTGTGCATCAGACCCATATTAGCATGTCCTGCATCGATGTTATGGATGGCAGGGATGCATCATCATATGCACAGGATGTAGTGTGGGTTTGCCAGAGGCCTATGCTGGGCCATACGGTTGACATCATGTGTGTGTGTGTTTGGAGGGTTATCCAATAGATGGGTTGTGTAGAGGTACTGTGTGTGTCTGGAGGTGACTTGCCCGTGATACAGATCTGTGTGTGTGTGTGTGTGTGTGTGTGTGTGTGTGTGTGTGTGTGTGTGTGTGTGTGTGTGTGTGTGTGTGTGTGTGTGTGTATATGTATGCACACAGTCACACCATGTGGCTCCCCTACACAGTTGTACAGTTGTGGACCATACATGGCAGGGTGTCCAGTTCACTGTCTCTGGCCATGGACATGGGAACTGGTTCTGCCAGGGGTATCACTGGCACCACCAGGCCCAAGGCTAGATGCACTACTGCTTCGTGATGGTGACTGCTGTCTGCTGGATTCATGTCCCTGACGAGACCAGCCTGGACCACCTGCCCATGGCCACCTCTGGTGTGATGTGGACAGAATCCCCCCTTCAATAGTGCTGGTGTCACTGCCACTACAGGAGGGTAAAGGTGTACGGCCTTGTAGACTCTCAGCTGTTGTTGGTGCTGACCTATGTCGACGTGGCCAATGCCCATCAACCACCACATGGTTTAGCACAGACATGCCATGGTGAAGGATTGTCAAGGTCCCACCCCACAGTCTATTCATGACCTCATTATTTTGATGTGTGGCCTCAACAATCTCATGTATGTTGCCACGTAAATCAGGAAGAGTTGTATCCACCACCCTGAGTATTTGTCTGGTGTAGGGTTCACTATGTGCCTGTGCATCCATGACAGCCCGAAACATGTGTCTGGTGACATCTGCTGTAGCACTTGTGACAGTGGCTTGATGAGCAGTAGTCCTCCTGTGATGACCCTTCTCCATCCAGCTGCATGGGACTTCACCTGCACTCTGACTATGACCAGTGTCTACACTCACACCTGCCATCATCACCACACTAGCCTCTTCTATACCACCACCTGCCAACTATCCATCATCTGTGGCCACTGGTAATGGGGTATGTGTGGGCATTGTCACTGTGTGTGGGGATGGTGTGGACAATAGTGGGATGCCTAGCAATGGCACAGATTCAGCCCCTGACAACCCCACCTGTACCTAATTATTCCTATCACCATTGTCATTGTCTGCAGAGAAAATGACATCAGTTTCTAAGTGGGAGGGACCCCCAACCCCATCACCACCTGTGAGGGGAAAACAACATATGTATAATTAATACCTGCCCTTTGAGGTTGGCTGGTACATACACACACACACACACACACACACACACACACACACACACACACACACACACACACACACACACACACACACACACACTTACAGGTGGGGTGGAACAAGTCTGCTACATAGACCTCACATTACCCAAATGATGACATGCATGACACACGGCCCTCAACATCATGCATTGCAACCAGTTTTAGTACATGTAACTAAACAATAAAGAACTCTGGGATACGTGAGTAGTTTTAGTAGGTCATGGCTATTCTACAGCACAGACTGCACCAATGTACACATCATTGCTGTTCACCTGTATAGCACAGTGGCAAGTACTACAGAATATACCTCACAACTGTTCAGATCCTTGCAGGATATGTAGATGTCTGTCTCAAATGTTTGCTCTGTTTTTCATAACCCCTGTGTTTGCCTGATACATAACTGGGATGATCCGAGGAGCGACATACATTTGAGTTTCATACCTCCAAACCAGCAGTAAATGTATAGTGACACAATTCCAGTTACACCACCATCCTTCTAAGCTTACAGTGGATATGATTAGTGTACTCAACCCTGTTAACATGCCATGCTCTTGTAATATATAAAATGAGACCGCAATAAAGCATTCAAAAATATTGCCCACCTTTCATGTGACATAGGACTTGTGCAATCCAATCGATAAAGAAACAAATGTGTTATGTGTAAAATATAATGAATGAAATATGTACAATATGGTGGTTGCATAAGTGTGCACACCCTTCAAATGATACTTTGTTGAAGCACCTTGTAAGTGACTAACAGCATTCACTCTACTTGGGAAGGTGTCTATCAACATGGCACATCTTGACTTGCCATTATTTGGCCATTCTTCCTTGCAGAAGTCCCCCAACTCTGTCAGATTGCAAGGGCAGCTCATGTGCACAGCCCTCTTCAAGTCACACTGGGATTTTGCTATTGGGTTTAGGTCTAGACTCTGACTGGGCCAATCCATAACCATGATTGTGTTCAGGTGGAGCCATTCTTAGATAGCTTTGGATGTATGCTTCGGGTCTTTGTCATGCTGAAGTCTGACACCCCTCCCCATCCTCAGCATTCTTGCAGATGCCTGATGGATTTGGGCCAGATGTGAGTGTTATTTTGAACTGCGCAGAATTCCCATGGCCATAACTACAGGCCCAGATCTGGCTTTAGAACAGCATTGCCACAACAGGCCAATGCCACCAGCATGATTCACCATTTGGATGGTGGTCTTCAGGTGGAGAGAGGTGTTGCTTGTGTACCACACATACATTTTGGTATTGTGGTTGTGAGGTCGATCCATAGTCTCATTACACCATAACACATTTTCACATATGCCTTTGTGAGACTTGATGTGGTGTATTGCAATTTGTATCCAACCCTGGATGTTTTTTGGTGTGGGGAAATGCTTTCATCTTCTGACCCTACCCCATAGGCCAGACTTTTGCAGAAGATGAGAGATTGTTCTCACATGTAGTACACAACACCAGTACTTGCAAAAGTTTCCTGCAACTCCCTCAGTGTTGCTGTATGTCTCCTGGCAGCCTCCCTGACCAGGTTTGAACATGGCTTTTCAGCAGTTTTGGTGGGATGTCAGGTTCTTTTCAACAGCACTGTTGTCCCATAGTCAATCCACCTTTTGATGACTGTCTCCACTGTGTTCCATGGCATATGCAATGATGTGGTAATGCTGTTGTGCCCTACTCTTGACTGATACCTTTCAAAAATGAGATCCCTTTGCGGCTTTGTAAGCTGTCTTCAAGCCATGGCTGTTGCAGGCAACTGAGCAAATGTCATGGATATCCTACTTGGACAACAGACTGTTATTTGGTGTTACAGAGTGCCTTTACTTGATGGCAGGTGTGTACCCAAGCAGACAGAATGCTGTCAGTAAATCACAAGCTGCTGCAATAAAATATTATTAGAAGGGTGTGCAGACGTATGCATCCAGCTTATTGTAAGGTTTGTATACTCCATATTTGATGCCCAACAGATTGGTTGGTTTTACAAGTGAATTGTTTGTGTTATGGGTCACATTAAAGGTTGGTAAAGGTGTGGACTGACATATGTGGTCTCAATTTCTATTTCTCACAAACACCTGGCATCTTAACAGGGATGTGTACACTGTTTATATCCACTGTATAAGAATAATGTTTCACACATGTCCCTACATTAGACTGTTTGTCCCCCTATTTTGCTGGTCTCTGTCCAGAAGTCTTGCACTGACAGGTTGTGGGGTATGCTACAGGAATGTTACATTCTCTTCAGATCGGCCCCTGTGGTGACCACTGATGCAATGCAGTTAACCCCACTGGAAGTGAACATGCACATAAAGCAATACGGGGATGAGTGACAGTTGTGTGGATGGTAAATTGCATGCCCTTCACATGTCTGGGGTATTGGAAAATCACAGCAGAACAAGTCCATACTCACCAGCTTCAGGTTGCTGTCCCACATGCAGACCAGAGGGACCTAGGTAGTTGTGGGAGAGAGGTATTGTCAGCAGACTCACATGTGGCATTGGTACAGGATGGATGCAGCATGTCTGTACATTTACAGTACAGCCCCAATACTACACAATTTGCTGTCATTCACCATAGATGTGCACTTCTGTGCATTAGAAAACCCCATCCACAACTGAAATCTGACCTGAACATGCTTGTAGATACTCTACAGATACAAGTATATCTGCTACACTAGTCTAGCAATCTTCACTGGGGCCTTACCTGCATGTTCCTCGTCCATTGTCTGGGTGCTAGCCACTTCCAGCATGTGGGGGTCTGTACCCTGATGTTGTACTGGGTTGGGTGCCCCAAGGTTGGCAAGGACCTCCTCCGTGGCTGTCAGTGGGGGCTGCATGGATGGGCCCCATCCTGTCGCTGTGCGTTCCCTGGCCATGGCAGCAGCCTTTTGCGGGTCATGGCGTATGAGGTCAGATGCACAATGATGGACCTGCTGGTATGTACTTGCATGCCGACCAACATCGTTTATACTATAGACAATGTCATCTCACAGGGCATCCTCTCCCGCAGATGTTGCTGGCTCTGGCCAAACATTATTGCATGGTTCTGTTGTATGGCTTCTATGATTATAGTTGTCTCAGCCACTGAAAAAGTTGCCCTTCACTGATGCAACTTTGCACCTGGAAGACATTAACAGGGAAACACACACAGGACCTCATGCAATTGGCAATAATATGTACAGAACCTTCACATGTACATTGAATACCAGTAGCCACCATTGACAACCACACCATACCCCTGTAATCTATCAGCACAGTATCAGCTTGCATTGCACTTCTGGTCCTGATGTGTCATATTCCCCCCAGTGAGGGCCAGTTAATTGCATAATCCTTTATTCCTCATTCAGGTCTCTGTAGCGGGATGACATTGGTCATCTTCCATGCAGATGGGGTGTAGATGGTGCCAAGGCTTGGTGTGACTACAGTGTGTAACTGAGCTGGGAGCACTTGCCTGAGTTCATGTAGGATGCAGACAGAGATGTTATCAGGTCCCATGGATACTTACATTTGTTGCCTTTCAGTAGGCAATATGTGCCTGCTCACTGGTGATGAGGGGAGGGTTGCAGGTGCTGTGCATATCCACCTATAGTGATGCTGAGGTGGGGGGGAGGTAATGTTTGCCCTAACCCTATCTGCAGCAGGTTGGCTATAGCTATGCTGTGTGTGTATGTAGTCTGACTGACCACCATTACAGGTTGTGTTGGTTTGTTGCCTCTGAGACTGCAGACATATGTGAAGATGGCATTGTGATTGGCCTTGGTGGATGTGTTCAATTTGTATTCATAGTTAGCCTTACAGTAATCCACCTGTGGCCTTATATGCTTGTTCAGACAATGGCTGACTCGATGCCAAGTTGGTGCCTGCTCCTACTTTGCCCTGTAAAGCTAATATCGGGACCAAGTCTGTGGTTTGTGTATTGCTGCTGTCCAGCAAAGGGGATTACTCTACTTTGGTGAAGGCAGGTTTTACATGTAAGGTATTGATGAGTCCATACAGCTATGTAGGTGCCCACATAGTATTGTAGTGTGGACCTGGACACTGCTGCTAGTTCCAACATATGGGATGTCCTTCATGTTGGCCTTGCCCCTTTTCCTTGCCTGTGCAGGGGACATTATAAAGGTGTGGGGGCTACAGCTTCATTGACAGCAGGTGGGAATACCTCATAGGACAGGACATGTGGAAACAGCCCAACAACATGGGGGACAAAGCTCCAGAATTGGGTACATATTGTATGTCATTAGTGCTGTTATACACATGGTGGGTTGCTAGGCTGACAGAGTTTGTCTGGACATGCATTTACTGAGTGATTTGACATCTGACAGTGATATACCTCTGACATACCTCTCAACTGGCATGTTGTTCACAGAGTGGTCAGAGGTTTGTCTGTTATGTTTGGTCAGTTCCTCGAACAACGCCTGTTTTTTGGGGGGGTCGGTAGGATAATGTCAGGATTGCAGTCACTAACTTCCAGACATCAAATCCTTCAGGGATGTTATGTTACAACAACACATGTAATACCTGCTACTGTTTCAGTTTGTAACACCATTATGTGTGATATGCCCCTCTTTCTGGCCCCCTGGCCCCCAACTATGTCATGTGGTGTCCAGATGTCTGGCACTATGAGGTACAGAGGTATGGTATATCATTAATTACCAACTGCACTCCAGTTATCATTCCAGTAACCTAACAGACTCCTGGCCATGATATGCGGCAGTGTCCAGGATTATAGTTCCACACCCAGGAAATTCTGTGAAAATCTGTACATATGATAGTTATGCATGTCTGGCCATTGTAAATGACTGCCAGGATTGTGTATTAGTGTTGTGTGTAGATGTTTGTTGGGCTGGGTAGGCAGAGTAGCAGATGTGAGTGCCATACATCCTTTATCTATCTGACTGTGCATGCTGCTACAGCTGCTGGTGGTCCATCAGGTCTGTATGCTTGTAGGAGCAGACTGTGAAATGTCCTGTAATACCGCAAGATTCCCAGTACACTATGATTTTGACCAGTATATGCCAGTGTATTGTGTGACTGGCAATTAGGATATGTTTGTTCAGACAGACGTTGTACCCTAGAGTTCATTTTGGGTACTGGTATGTTGCTGTGACTGTGGTGCAAATGTTTTTGGATAGACATTTTTGCACCACTATCTACATTTCACTACAGTTCCATCTCTGTAGTGCATGCTATATTTAAATATACATGGGTAGTTGCCCAGATCTGATGTGGGGGAGTCTCATGTTTGTCTTACAGTGCTTCATAAGGTGCTGGGTGACATGTTTGACAGCTGTCAGGGGATTTCCACTCTGTTACATGACTGCGGTCATACCCTTACACTGTCCAGAGGCCTAGACACTGTCCAGATGCATGCCTCATATGTTTGGTCTGTTCCCCAGACAGTCGTTGCCCTTGGCTAATCAGTAGGATACTCTGGGGAATGCAGTCAGTACATGCTAACATTCATTGGTGTTACTGACTTCCTATCCCTCAGAAAAGATATGTGACAACATACCCAGTAACACCAAAAACTGTCTAAATTTATAACCGCAATATGTCCAATATACCCCTGTGTTTGGGCCTCTGTCCACAAATTATGTCAGGCTTTTCCCAGATGTCATGCACTAAAAGGTTCAGAGGTATGTACTATCATTATTTATTGCCTTCATTCCTGCTACCATCCCAGTGATGTCATAGACCGTCAGGCATGTAACAAGGAAGCAGTCATAGATATGAGTCCTCTGCCTATACATTCTGTGGGAAACTGTACATTTGAGAAGTCTGTGTATGTCTGGCCATTGTTAACAGACTGTCACTATTGTGTAGCAGTGTAGTATGTACATGTTATTTGGGCTGAGTAGGGAGGGAGTACATGTGAGTGTCATGGGCCCTTTCTATCTGACCGTGCATGCTGCTCCGGTTTCTGCTTCCCTATCGCCTGTATATGTTTGTACGGATAGACTGTGACCTCAAGATTCCCACTACACTGGGACTTAGGGTAGTATATGTAGGGGTAATGTATGAGTGGCAAATGGAATATTTTTGCTCACACAGTCATTATACTGTTGTGTTCAGTTTGCTTACTTGTATGTTGCTGTGACTGTGGTGCAATTGGTTGTGGGTATGCACTTTCACACTAGTGTCTGTTTTCCACTAGTGTTACATCCCTGTGGTGCCTGTTATGTTTGCAAATGTATGTGTACAGCCCCAGAGCTGGATTTGGATAGTGTTATGTCAGTCTGATTGTAGTTTGGATGTTGCTTGTTAGCTGAGTGTAGTTTCCCTAATGTTGTGTTATGTCCACACATTTGTAGGATGTCCAGTTGTCTGGCCAATATCATTGGTGTGGTCCCCATAACTGTTATGCATTCCTAACACATTAGTGGGATGATGTGGAGATTGAGGTCACTAACTAATGAGAAGCAATTGACTCCCAGACTTGTGGTATTTCAGTCAATATATGTTAGGACATACAATATTACTACATCAACTTTCTCAGCTTATCTACTCACGTATTTTGGATATGTCCCTATTTTCATGCCTTTGTCCCCCCACTTTGTCAGGCTTGGTCCAGATTCATTGCACTAAGGGGTTCTGAGCATACCTCTCCACTGGCAGAATTTTCACAGAATGTCCAGATGTTTGGCCCATACTTTTGTTCTGTTCCACAATCTGGTAAGTCACTGTGATGGTTCAAGGATATTGTCAGTAAATAATGACATAACATTTCATATCCTTCAGTAATTGCTTGCTGAAACCCACCCTGTTGCTGTAGCAAATGTCTTCATTTCTAACAGCGATAGATAAAGTATGTCCTTATATCTGGCACATTCCCCTCCTTTTACAGCCTTTGTACAGGGGTCTTGCACTAAGAGGTTGAGAGGGATGGTTCTGTGGTCTGACTGCACTGCATGTTATGTACATTTTTCAGTCCTTTATATATTTATATATGTATATCTATATTATTTATCCAGTATTTCATATATATATGTTTCAATAGACATATATATATATATATATATATATATATATATATATATATATATAAACACATGAATGATTCCACAGAGCTTTCTCCCTAATGTTGTATGCCTGTATTGCATGATATGTTTGAAAAAGCAACAAGAGTTTCTATAACTCAGATGATGTAGTGGTGCATTGCTCTGACTGTAGTGTATGGGGTCATCGTTTTGAGACTTGGGGCTGATGCTGTTTTTCCTTAATATTAAATGACCAGAATGCATGATATATTTGTTAAAGCCTTGCATTTTCTCAGAGCTCAGATGTTGTAGAGGTATGTTGCTGTGATTGTAGGGCACAACATCCTGGGTTTGAGACTTGGCAAAGTAACTATTTTGTTTCTGGGCAGAACAAGGTCTGATGGATACAGACTGATTAAGGCACTTTTAAGCAGTTGTAAGCAGATTTGCATGACTCTAAGTGATGCCAAGCTATGGTTAATCCATTTTAGCTTCACTTACTGCCGCTCATTCCCACTTACTCCTGCACTAATTTCTTTAAAAGAAAAGTAAAAGGGGTGATAGGAAAGTGGTGAAAACCGGGGCACACAGAGGGAAGTACAGTATGAAAATAGCTAGTGATGTGCAGGATGGGTGTAGGGAAGGTCCATAGCTGTCATTTTCTTCTACAGCAACAGCTATAATTTTTTACAAAATTTGGAGGTGAATTTCTAAAAAATATTTTCTAAAAAAACATGCTTCTGGAGCATTTCTCCCCGGGCCTCCACTGAAAACAGGATCTGTGGAACCTAGTCGGACTTTCCCGGTCAACAAATGTTAAATCAAATAAAATAAAATAAATAAAAATAAAAATTTGGACACTAAACCCCCTAAGAGTGGGGTGAGGACAACAGTAATGTGCTGTAAAGCCAATTGGACCAGTTTACATGTGTCCAGTGGACACATGTGCAGAATAGACAGCTATGTATGGGGCGTAATTTATTTTGGGGGGGCAAATGCCCTTTTTTTTAAGGTGAGAGTGGGATGTTGGGGAAGGATAGTAGGTACATTTGGAGAAGTAAGTTGGGTAGGAAGACAGACAAGACAGACAAGGCAGCAGACAGGCAGACAAGGAGGTATATGACACATGTGGGCAGTAAACACCTTCAATGGGGAAGGCAGTTGGGAATCAGATGGCCATGAGCCCCCAAATGGATACAGTGGGACTGAGGTCCCCACCCATGTGCAGTCACTACTGCACCTTCACGGCCCCAAAGGTGGCTGTGTTGCTGGCTGGACAGGAGGGGCAGTCTGACCCTCAAGATGTGCCAGGTGGTCATCAATCTGGTGCAGCTGTCCACCAAACTCTTTTTGGATGGTGCTACACACCAAACCCTGGACCTGGCTACTGATGACAGTTCCTGTCCTCGCCTGGTCCCAGGGAGTGGACAGGCCCCATCTCCTGAGGTGGTTCCACCCAAAGGTGGTGCAAGACCAATGGACGAGGAGGACCCAGGTTGGGTCCCAGACATGCTGGGGCCTGGTGCCACAGCCAGCTGAGGCGGGAAAGGTGGATCCGCTGGGATCTGCCTTCCCAGACATGCTATGGTGTTGAGGTTTTACAAAATATGTTGGTTAGTCATGAACAAAACATTTCAAAATTAGTTTTAACAGCATGCGCGGATGTTCCAATTAACCCCAAACAGCAGATTTGAAACAGTTGCATAGCAAACAGAACACATGCATAAATGGAACAACAGTAGGCATCATAATGGCATGCAGGCTACTTTGATAGCAACAGACCATCAATTATAGTATTTAAATGGGGAACATTAATAATGAAATGATTTAGTATTTGTAGAACAATAAGACACATGCCCCAACAGTAGTTTTGGATAAAAACATATGCATTGATTATGTGTATGAATTATTGGGGCAGATAGGGTGGGGGAGAGAGAGAGAGATGTCAATTAACAATTGAATAGGCTTCGATTGTTCACAACTGTACTGATCATTACTCTACTCATTAGTCTCCAGATATAACCTCACTTTACATCTACCTATGGCCTAGGTTGGGCAGTGGAATGTTTGTACACAGTGTATTACTAAAGCCTTCTTAAAGTTAATACATACATTTCCTTACCTGGCAGACCTGTGGAAGGAATATCTGTTAACACTACCTGACTGTTTCTACACATAATCTCATATTCAAGGTTACATATGTGACGCTGACAGGGGTGCCCTGCACTCATGATGTGTGTGTGTGTGTGCTACTGCCGTACTCCAAAAATCTACTGCCAATCATTAGCGGACCAGAGTTCCACTGTGGTGACCCCTTACCGGGAAAAAGCCGAAAGACAAACAACAACCGTGGATATTGGCAGCAGTGACCACTAGTCATGACAGCATGACACTTGAAGCACATTTATTGGAAGGCACTGCTTGGGGTATGTACTTGTCTTGCTGTCATTTGCAGCCTTGGAGTTAGACATTGGAAGTGTTGTACAGAGTGTATTAGGACAGCCTTCTTACAGCTAATAGAAACATTTCCTTACCTGGCAGACTTGTGGAGGAAATTTCTGTTAACACTACCTGACTGTTTCTACACATATTCATATATTCTTGGGTGAAATTATTCATACAGCTTGCTACCACTCCCTGGATTCAAACTATGACTGTTTGTGCAAAAAGGTACAACATGGCTATGCTTCAACCCAGTGAGCTATTGAGAAACTGCTGTTTGGTGCTTGACTGTTTTCTTCCTAATACTCTCTTGGTTGGACAATCTGACCTTGTAATTCTGACAATTGTGCATGGCAGATAGTTCTTGTACTGTGTATTAATACTTTGAGATATTACAATCTGTAAAGCAATGGTTAACACTAAACACTGCTGTAGGGGATACAGTATACTAGTTTACAGATTACTATTCAGGGATCAGATCTTGGTGCATGGAACTTTTAGTATAGCTGATCTCCAGTTTTACAGCTCCACAATCTTTGTCAGATGAACCTCAATTAATTCATGCTATCAGAACCATAGCTGCTGTGCAGAACCTGTACACATTTAGATTCATACCACCACATACCAAAGTAAACAAAACAGTCTTGGGTTTTTAGTTCTATTGAAGGGTACTGGCACTTTTATTGATAGATATCCTGTACATCAGTATTACTCTGCTAACATTTAATTTATTCATTACACAGTGCACATTTTAACCTACTGGCAGTTGACATTCTACTCCTTTCTATTTAATTGCCATGAATGCTGCAAACTAGATTTGTACTCACCAGCCTACTGGTGCAGCCTTAGAAACCTGCTGGCATGGGCATCTATGTTCGCAGCCCTCTCATCTGCAGCTGTACAGGAGATAAAGAAACATTTATGCATGATGTGATGATTGGGGAGAGATGGGCGAAGGCTGCCAGCCTAGTCAAATAGAATTTGATATATAATTCTGGCATTTGTGAATAAATGTAAAATACAGGCTTCTGTTTTTAAATGAAAGAAAAACACTGTAAAATGTGAATTTCAAGATTGTTACACCATTGCCCCCTTGCTGTAAAGAAAAACTAAGTCAAGCCTTTAAAATTTGTCTTTTGAAACTGAAATGATTTTATGACATTCTTTGATCTTTAAAGTTGGTTCCGGTCAGGCTGGCTGAAGACATTCTGTCTATTGTGTTAACTAAGGACTAATTGCTAGAGTGTATATGTGAAACGCCTTTTAGTGTTGTATTCTCCTGTGCCGGTGTTATCTTGCTAAATAATGCAGTTTCTATTAGCCTGGGAACTCCAGGTTAAGTGTCAAAGAAATGGTGTAATGGAAACTAACTCAGAATGATGTAATCTGGGGAGGACCGAGAGACATGTTTGTTAGTGATGTTTTCTAAACTGCATCTCAGAGAGAGACTGGAAAAAACATTTTGACTTTGGACATCTAACCCAGAACTGCTTATGCTCTTTATATATGTAAGTAGGATTGTAGCACTGTGTTTTCTCTTAAGATTAGCTAAAGATTAGAAAGTGAGATTAAGTATTTTTCTGTGTAATCAGATCTTTCCTATGATATTATTTTAAGTTTCTGTGTGATCTCTGAACTCTTAGATATCTCTGTGGTGCAGTAGTTTTGTCTTGTCTTTTAATTATTTATCATTAAATATTTTTAAAACCTACCTGTGACTGGTTTGTGTAGAGATAAGCTCTAGAGTACATTGCATATTTATATAGAGTTTATTGTAATAGGCCACTCTGATAAGCCTTAGACTGTGTAGTCACATTACCATTGGATAATAATATTGCACAGTAATAACTGGACACCCTTTTAAGGGTCTTTTAGTAGCTGATATTGTTAACTGGGTGGTGGCAGTAATTACTACTGTATAGTATGGGTAAAAGGGCACAGCTGGAGAATCTGTGTCAGCCTTTCCTAGGAGTGTCTGTGAAGTTGTATAAATACTTATCTCAAAGTGTGGGTGTGTTGTGTCAACTACTTGGCAGGGACATGAAGCACTGGTTGGACAGAGAGGGTAATGGAGGTTCCAGCTTGCCCAGTTAGGCTGAGACCTGGACCCTATAGCTGTGCCAGTGGGGAGTCTTATTGGGGACCTGATGAACAAGGAAGCAGCCAACCCCAGACTGACTGTGATCTCTGTGTGCACTTAAGGGAAATTGTACTTTACTGTGTGTATTAATTATCCTTTTCTCTTCTATGAGATGTCCTCCCTGGTGTTAGTGGTGAGGATTGAGGCTTCTTGATTACTGGGCCGGGGCACGGTCGTCACACATACCTATCAATCACATACACAGGCTGGACTTTGGTGAACACTAATTGATGCTTATACTTACACACTTCTGGGAAATTTTGTGACCATGTGTCTTGTGTCCACTGGTCCAAGAGTTCCCTCTTCCTATGCTTGAGGTCAGTGAAATGGTGCTGGACCTGCTCACCAGTTCCCGCGATGCCAGTAGCACTGGTGAGATCATGTGCGAGATGGTCCCAGTCCTCCACTTTGTATTGGAAGTCCTGGTACTGGCCCTGCAGCAGCCTCTCCTCATGGTCTTTCACTAGGAGTCCAACCATGACCCCGGACTCTCCTAATCCAGCCATAGTGCCTGCAAGGATGAGCTACAACTGGTTATGGCTGTATTCCCCCCCACCTGCGAGGTGTAAATAGAGCCAAATTCTGACCCTTTGCTATCATTGGACCATTTTGAATATGCTGAGCCAAGCTAAGCAATGCACAAACCCACTCAGCTAGGGTTGGCAGTGCTTAAAGGGATAGATGTTGAGCACTGCTTACCAATGCACACATCTGCTTAGCTGGGCTACTCATTGCTTAGAATTTATGTTTTCCAGCTTAGCATAGCTGAGCACTACTTAGCATTGCTCACATTTCATTTTATAAAGTATGAGGTTTGTGAGATTGATTCATTGTTACTGGCGTATTATAATTTTTTGTTCACCTTCCATGACATCCCATGTGCTTTCATTAAATTATATTCTCATGTGACTATACTGTATGGGGTACTTGTGTTTACATGGGGGTTCCACATCTTTTCTAGACTGTCATCTCACTTTTAGACCAGCTACACTACCCTAGTTGGCAAAAACAGTTGCTACATAATTTAAGTTTACAAAAATAATTTTTAACACTACTTTCCCATAGAAAAATAAGTTGTCTGGTTTGGTACTTGAACCATGAATAGCTGCATTTAAAGCCAGGACTCTAACCACTACACTATCTCACTGTGGAGATTTCATCCATATATTTTCATTTATCTCCTAGGGGATGTTTAAGCTATGCTAAGCAGACGGACATAACATGCACACCCGCTTAGCTATGCTTAAACATTCCTCAGGTTAGAAAAAAACATTTATATTAATATTACATTATCATGTTATATATGTGAGTCTTGTGGTGTTCTGATAAGTCATTGAGGACTGCAATCGTGAAATATTGACATTCACTTGGCTTTCAGGCTTCTATCCTTCAGGGACTCCTGCTAATACCTATCTTGTTTTCTATCAACTTTCTAAGTGTGTGAGGGCAATTTTTCAGGCGTATCCCTAATTTATTATTTATTCCTGACATCATTTGTGTCTTTGTCAACATGCACTGCTGTAAGGGAATATTGGCATTCATTTGCTTTCAGACTTCTACCCTTCAGTAATTCATGCTAATGCATGACCTGTTATCTATCAACTTTCTCTGTTTAGTGGGCAATATGTATGCTTTACCCTTCTGAGGGATTTATCTCCCATTATTTTTGCATTTGCCTACATTTCCTGCTTTAGCAGGTTGCAGAAGTTTCCTCCCAACCCCAGGAACCCCACTCAGCCTTCCTGAGTCCAAACACCATTATATTGGGTGAATTCAACTACCCAAACATAGACTGGGAGCATTACTCTAGCTCCAACACCCTAGCCCAAAGGTTTCTAGAATTTATAAACTCAAATGCTATGGAACAACTTATTACCACTCTCACAAGAGGGGAAAACATACTGGACCTGATCATTACCAACATGGGGACTCTATGCTCCAGACCAGAAGTGTATCCCTCACTGGTAAGATCAGACCATAAACTAATCTCACTGGATATTCACATCCCGACTCCACCCCCTGGACTGAAAACCACAGAGAAAAACTTCTCTAAAGGAAATTTCACACTCCTCAAAACTGAGGTGGAATCCTTCAAAGCCCCCGGGCCTGTGGAAAATACGGCCCAGACCGCAGAATCCTTTATAAACGCATTCTATGAACACCTTCAGGAATGCATGGATCATGCAATCCCAAATAAAACCAAGACCCAATCCTCCAAAGGCAGACGTCCTGTCTGGTGGACACAAGCCATAAACAAACTATAAAATAGAAGGAGGAAGCTACTACATGATAGAGCAAAATCCCAAAAAGGGAAGGCATCTCTGATCAGTATTAGCAAAAAACTACGGGCACTCATAAAATCGTCTAAGGCCAGCTTTGAGAGAAAAATTGCACAGGACACTAAGGATAATCACAAGGCTTTCTTTAGTTATGTTAGGAACCTGGGTGGGAATTCCCAGATATGCTCAGAATTAGTCCAAAATGACAAAAAATACACCGAACCCACAGACATTGCCAGCATCCTAGCTGACAGGTTCAGTGCAAACTTCTCTCCCCCCTCCCCACCAAAAGGGCAAATATCTATCCCAGCAGAGTGCTGCCCCCCTGACATCTCAGATGCTCAGGTAAGAGCTGCCCTCTCCAAAGCAAAAAACACAGCATCAATGGGACCAGACAGTGTCCCAGGCTGTGTTCTACATGAACTCCAAGAAGAGCTAAACCCAAACATAAAACTACTGTTCAATCTCAGCCGTACTACAGGATATGTACCCAAAGAGTGGCGTACAGCAACAGTGGTCCCTCTCCACAAAGGTGGTGCCTCAACGGATCCTGGAAACTATTGCACCATAAACCTGACTAGCTTGGTCTGCAAAGCTATGGAAAGGATCATCATGGACCTCATAAATAAAGATATTGGGGACCTACAGACACTGGATCCTACCCAGTTTGGCTTTGTTAAGGGCAGATCCTGCCTCTTAAACCTGGTTGATTTCTTTGAAACAGTCACCAAGGCCATTGACAGGTGGTCTACACAGCCTACCTGGACCTCACAAAAGCCTTCGATACAATACCCCACTCGGGCATTATAGATAAGCTCACCAGCTTAAATATAAACCCCTATGTCACTAGATGGGTTGCAAACTGGCTCAAGGACAGAACCCACATGGTTAGAATTGCTGGAGCCATGTCAGACTCCAAGCCAGTTACAAGTGGCATCCCACAAGTGTCAGTCCTGGGACCTCTCTTGTTCGGTATATATTTCTCGGAGGTACAGGCCAACACGGAAGGACTGTGGCTGACCAAGTTCGCAGATGACTGCAAACTGGTTGCCATAATCGACTCTCCAGCCAACACAAGCATCCTCCAAAAGGGCCTCATAGAAACAGACAACTGGTTCCAGAGCCATGGCCTCAAGCTAAACACCAAAAAGTGTATAGTCATCCCCTTTGGCAAAAACAAAGTGCCCACAAATTATCACATATGTGGTAATCCATTAAGTACAGAAGAAGTAATTAGGGACCTGGGGACCCAAGTTGATAGCAATCTCTCATTTGACAACCACGTGGCCAAAGTAGTTAGAAAAACATTTTATATAGCCCACCTAATCATGAAGGGATTCACATCTAGATCAGGGGAGGTCATCGTGCCTCTTTACTCATCCCTCATCAGGCCCATAATTGAGTACAATGCCCCTTTTGGGATGTACCTTACCAGACACCTGCAGCAACTGGAAAGACCCCAAAAGTACCTCGCCAAGAGGATCAAAGGGCTCAAACAGATGCCATATGCTGCCCGGTTAAAGAAACTCCAGGTCTACTCAGTGGCATACCACCTGCTCAGAAGCGATCTGTGCCTGACGTATAAAGCCATGTCCAACCCGGAATTAAGGGGCATGCTGCACCTCAGAAAATCCCATCGAGCTACGCGCTCGAGAGACTTGAACCTCAGCACTGAAATAAATAGGACATACTGGAGGGACAGATTCATAACCCAGAGGCTCCCTTCACTCTGGAATAAAATCCCAGTCCAGGTTAGGCAGAGTTCCTTACTGACTCTCTTCAAGAGGAATCTTGATGAGTGGATGGGAGATCATAGGTTTACCCCGGGTATCACTTCTGTGTCACTGTTAGACAGAGGCACAGTATACTAACCTCGAAAAAGGGCATAGCAAAATTTATTTAAAATGGGTGGCAAAAGCAAAACACACTCTGGCTAGGCTTATAAATGCCCTAGGGCAGATAGCCTAGTATGAACCTATGAACCTATGAACCCATGTACTTTTTTCTTTAAACCCAGTCCCCGAGTACTCCAGTTTTGTTTTAACAATGGGAAAGATGAACACAAGAAGATGGTTGGAGTGGAAATTTGTATTTTGATAATTACTTAGTTAACTTATTCACTCCAGAGCAGCTCAGAAAAAGCTGCTTGCTTAATTCCACCATAGGAACAACAGTACAGCCTGAGCCCATTTTCAGAAAATCAATTTCTAATACCATACAGAAAACAAATGTTCATAACTCTTTAACTATAAGAGCTAGACTAAAAATGTACATGCAAAAGTTATTCAGCAAACACTGCCCTTTCCAATAGTGTAAATGTTGATAGTGCGTATCAAAGTCATTATTAAATATTTGGCAAGGAATGATGATATTGTGCTAATTTTTTACCTTTTTGGAAAAGCAAAGCACAATATCTTGGTCAATGCACCATGTAGACCCACACAATTTGTATTCATTTTGTTTGTATGAATGTCAGCTTTAAAATTGACACCTTAACCATTACTGTATGATGCTCCTTTATGGAGATATTCACAGAAATATGATTAATATAATATTTCTCATAACTGATAGATAAATAAATAAAGCATAATATGAGGTGGAATCCTTCAAAGCCCCGGCCTGTGGAAAATACGGCCCAGACCGCAGGAATTTTATAAATGACTTATGAACACCTTCAGGAATGCATGGATCATGCAACCCCAAATAAAACCAAGACCTAATCCTCCAAAGGCAGACGCCCTGTCTGTGGACCGCAGCCATAAACAAACTATATTAATAGAAGGGAGGGGAAGCTGGCTACATGATAGAGCAAAACTCCCCTAAAAAGGGAAGGCATCTCTGATCAGTATTAGCAAAAAACTACGGGCACTCAGGTAAAATCGCCTAAGCGCCAGCTTCGAGAGAAAGGGGCTTGCACAGGACACTAAGGATAATCACAAGGTTTCTTTTAGTTATGTTAGAACCTGGGGTGAGAATTCCCAGAGCGTATGCTCAGAATTAGTCCAAATGACAAAAAATACACCCAACCCACAGATTATTGCCAACATCCTAGCTGCTGACAGGTTCAGCGCAAGAAACCCCCTCCCCACCAAAAAGGGCAAATATTCATCCCAGGCAGAAGTGCTGCCCTGACATCTCATAGATGCTCTGTAAGAGCCACCCTCCAAAGCAAAAAAAACACAGCATCAATGGACCAGACGGGTGTCCCAGGCTGGCATCCTACACATGAACTCCAAGAAGAGCTAAACCCAAACATAAAGTTCACTGTTCTATCTCTCAGCTCTACTACAGGATGATATGTACCCAAAGAGTATGCGACAGCAACAGTGGTCCCTCCACATAAAGGTGGTGCCTCAACGTGATCCTGGGAAACTATTGCCCATAAGACTGACTAGCTTGGTCTGCAAAGCTATGTGAAAGGACTCATCATGGACCTCATAAATAAAGATATTGGGGACCCACAGAGCACTCTTGGATCCCTTACCCAGTCCCTGGCTTTTGTTAAGGGCAGATCCCGCTCTTAAACCTGGTTGATTTCTTTTGAAACAGTCACCAAGCGCTATTGATCTATAACCTGTGGGAAGTTGGTGAATTGCACACAGCCTACCTGGACCTCTAAAAGCCTTTCGACGATACGATATTAACAATTTCACTTGGGCATTATAGGATAAGCTCTCACCAGCTTAAATATATAAACCCTATGCGTCACTCAATTCAGATGGGCTGCAAACCTGCTCAAGGACAGAAACCCACATGGTTAGGAATTGGCCGGCCAGCCATGTCGTGACTCCCAAACCAGTTAAGGTGGTGTCCTGCTGCTGCCTGGTCCTGGGACCCTCTCTTGTTCGTATATTTCGGAGGTAAGCAGGCACAACACGGAAGGATCAGGGCTGACCAAGTTCAAGATGACTGCAAACTGGGCACCATAATTGACTTCCAGCCTAATGCCATCCTCCAAAAGGCCTCATAGAAACAGCATCAACTGGTGCCAGAGCTGGCTCAAGCTAAACACAAAAAGTGTATAGTCATCCCTTTATAAAAACAAAACACAATTACCACACATAGGTGGTAACCATTAAGTAACAGAAATAGTTATTAGGACCTGGGGACCCAAGTTGATAGTAATCCCTCATTTGACAACCACGTGGCCAAAGTAGTTAGAAAACATTTTATATAGCCCACCTAATCATGAAGGGATTCACATCTAGATCAGGGAGGTCATCAGGCCTCTCTTTACTCATCCCTCATCAGGCCCATAATTGAGTACAATGCCCCTTTGGGATGTACCTTACCAGACACCTGCAGCAACTGGAAAGACCCCAAAAGTACCTCACCAAGAGGATCAAAGGCTCAAACAGATGCCATATGCTGCCCGGTTAAAGAAACTCCAGGTCTACTCAGTGGCATACCACCTGCTCAGAAGCCGATCTGTGCCTGACGATAAAGCCATGTCCAACCCTGAATTAAGGGGCATGCTGCACCCTCAGAAAATCCCATCGAGCCACGCGCCGAGAGACTTGAACCTCAGCACTGAAATAAATAGGACATACTGAGGACAGATTCATAACCCAGAGGCTCCTTCACTCTGGAATAAAATCCCAGTCCAGGTTAGGCAGAGTTCTCACTGACTCTCTTCAAGAGGAATCTTGATGAGTGGATGGGAGATCATAGGTTTACCCCGGTATCACTTCTGTGTCACTGTTAGACAGAGGCACAGTATACTAACCTCGAAAAAGGGCATAGCAAAATTTATTTAAAATGGGTGGCAAAAGAAAACACACTCTGGCTAGGCTTATAAATGCCCTAGGGCAGATAGCCTAGTATGAACCTATGAACCTATGAACCCATGTACTTTTTTCTTTAAACCCAGTCCCGAAAGTACTCCAGTTTTGTTTTAACAATGGGAAAGATGAATACAAGAAGATGGTTGAGTGGAAATTTGTATTTTGATAATTACTTAGTTAACTTATTCACTCCAGAGCAGCTCAGAAAAAAGCTGCTTGCTTAATTCCACCATAGGAACAACAGTACAGCCTGAGCCCATTTTCAGAAAATCAATTTCTAATACCATACAGAAAACAAATGTTCATAACTCTTTAACTATAAGAGCTAGACTAAAAATGTACATGCAAAAGTTATTCAGCAAACACTGCCCTTTCCAATAGTGTAAATGTTGATAGTGCGTATCAAAGTCATTATTAAATATTTGGCAAGGAATGATGATATTGTGCTAATTTTTTACCTTTTTGGAAAAGCAAAGCACAATATCTTGGTCAATGCACCATGTAGACCCACACAATTTGTATTCATTTTGTTTGTATGAATGTCAGCTTTAAAATTGACACCTTAACCATTACTGTATGATGCTCCTTTATGGAGATATTCACAGAAATATGATTAATATAATATTTCTCATAACTGATAGATAAATAAATAAAGCATAATATCCCATCACCTGTAACAGACAGAGGCTACATATCAGTGTAGAAGTTGTGTATCTCAATATCTGCTTCAAAATGATGCATCATGTGTGTCATCACCATGCTCCCTTACAAAGATATGGGCATAATAATGAGAAGTATTGGACATGTATACATCTCATAATCCTACAAGACTAAGCAAACTGTGATATCTGTACATGTGTACAGTGCACAGTGCACAGACACAGCACTTTTGCCATGTAAGGAGTAACACTGTCTTCAAAATGAGGTATTACTTGGCACACTGACATGCTCCCTTGCAAAGTTATTTACCAAAATATGAAAAATAAATCATAATTTCCATAAACTAAATCCAAAACAAACTTTGATATCTGTACATGTGTTTAATATACAAGCACAGCTCTTTTACCATGTTGGAACTATGAATACTGTCTTCAAAATGAGGTATTAGCACATTCAGATGCTCCCATGTGAAGTTATTTACCAAAATATGAAAAATAAAATCATAATTTCCATAACCATAAGTCTGAAACAAACTTTGATATCTGTACATGTGTACAACATACAGGCACAGTTCTTTTACCATGTTGCAGCTATCAATACTGTTTTCAAAATGAGGTATTACTAAGCACATTCAGATGCTCCCTTGCAAAGTTATTTATCAAAATATGAAAAAAAAAATCATAATTTCCATAACCTAAGTCCAAAACAAAAGGATATCTATACATGTGTACAGCATTCAGACCCAGTTGTTTTACCATGTAGACACATCATTGTAAATATGCACATTCTTGGTGTAGCCAACATACTGCTGAATGGGTACTGTAAAGAGAAAAAGCAAGCTAAGGACTGCCACTCCACTAATGAACCCAAGGAAAAACATGGGACTTCAGTGGCATACAAGGCCATCTGATCTCTCCGATACCTGTACTGGCTACCCACTCAGACAGCTGATTCCACTACAGTCTCATGACCTCCTTAAGTTTTACCAGTCTTCCTTACCTATGCCTTTTCTCTTTGCAATGTGTCCATTCAGCAATGGGCCTAAGGGATCAAGTTCTGTATTACTAAACTCTTCCTGTCATCTAAACTCTACACATGCCTGACATATTCGATTGTACGTGGTAACACTCTCCTGAAACAGTTGTTCTTTCTCAGCATCTGCACCAGCTCCTTCCCACAATTATTTGCCAAACTCAGAAAAATATCATGTTTTACACAACACAATTCATAATAGAGTTTTATTTACCATACTGGTCCTACTTCGTGGGTGTTTTCCATTCTTCTCACAAGCTGCATTGCTCTCCTCATGCCATTGTGGAGGTCAGTTCTCAGTTAGGTGAACATCATCCCTTCTGAAATGGTGAACATCGTCTGTGGTGATGCTGTCATGGCAGATTGTAGATCCACCGACCCAGTGCATCAAGTCATGCACAAACCCATTCTGTAAAGATCTGGCCTTGTGCAAAGCCCATTGACTGTTTGCTGTTTTCCACATCTGTCGAGGAATTATGTCAGACCACATAAAATGACAACGTTGCTACCATGACTGCAGGTGTTCAAAAATTGCTCTGATTTGAAACTGTAGCCTTCCGAGTGGTTGACTGATGACATCATTCCTTCCAATGTGCAACACAACAATGTCGGGCTCAGGGTAGATGGAACACTTCTCTTTCAACAATTGCAGTACTCTGCTCCAGTGCATAGCTCTTCTTGCAATCCAGTATACCTTCACACTGGATGTGGAGATGCTCAAGTTGTACTGGTTTTCAGTTACGGAGGCACACACAAACATTAAACTCATACTGCAAGAAATCCGGACAAAGCATAAACTAACTCACACACACAAACTTCAACCTTATAGTGCAATACATCTGGGCCAAGCATAAAATAAATAAGGTCAGACTATAAATATTGCTGTCACACACTAAATAAAATTGGTAGAATAACAGGATTTCTGTTAGTATGCATTTTTCTAATTATATTGAAATATAAAACTGAAATGTCCGTTATTTAGTGACTTCAGTCCATTTTAGGTATGTATCCCAGACTACTGCATCTATGGAACATGCTGCCCATCCATGTGAAGCAGTGAGCCTCCCCTATCCAATTCAAGTGCTACTTGGACAATTGGATACAAAACAGGAAATACATCCCTGGTTTGGCACCTATGTCTCCAATGGACAAAGATAACCTGTAAATGGTTAATCTCCCAGGCCCACGCTTACACTTATCAGTGGTATCAGATCTTGTCAGATAGCTTCCCAGGACAAGGATTACACAGATGGAACATTATGGCAAGTACATAACTTATTTTTCTTATGTTGTCAAATACCATTCTGTCCTCAACCTGTGGGGCAGAGTCCCCAGCTACCTTAGACCCTGGCTAGCTCACCAAATAGATATGCAAGTACTCTAACAGATGAAATATGCTTGACAGATATCAGCCACAAAGATAGTTTTAAATATATTTAATAATAAATAGTAAAAGAACAGGACTATAATCATAAGCTAATGAACCTATGAACCTATGAACCCATGTACTTTTTTCTTTAAACCCAGTCCCCGAGTACTCCAGTTTTGTTTTATCAATGGGAAAGATGAACACAAGAAGATGGTTGGAGTGGAAATTTGTATTTTGATAGTTACTTAGTTAACTTATTCACTCCAGAGCAGCTCAGAAAAAGCTGCTTGCTTAATTCCACCATAGGAACAACAGTACAGCCTGAGCCCATTTTCAGAAAATCAATTTCTAATACCATACAGAAAACAAATGTTCATAACTCTTTAACTATAAGAGCTAGACTAAAAATGTACATGCAAAAGTTATTCAGCAAACACTGCCCTTTCCAATAGTGTAAATGTTGATAGTGCATATCAAAGTCATTATTAAATATTTGGCAAGGAATGCTGATATTGTGCTAATTTTTTACCTTTTTGGAAAAGCAAAGCACAATATCTTGGTCAATGCACCATGTAGACCCACACAATTTGTATTCATTTTGTTTGTATGAATGTCAGGTTTAAAACTGACACCTTAACCATTACTGTATGATGCTTCTTTATGGAGATATTCACAGAAATATGATTAATATATTTCTCATAATTGATAGATAAATAAATAAAGCATAATATCCCATCACCTATAACAGACAGAGGCTACATATCAGTGTAGAAGTTGTGTGTCTCAATATCTGCTTCAAAATGATGCATCATGTGTGTCATCACCATGCTCCCTTACAAAGATATGGGCATAATAATGAGAAGTATTGGACATATATACATTTCATAATCCTACAAGACTAAGCAAACTGTGATATCTGTACATGTGTACAGTGCACAGTGCACAGACACAGCACTTTTGCCATGTTGTAAGGAGTAACACTGTCTTCAAAATGAGGTATTACTTGGCCCACTGACATGCTCCCTTGCAAAGTTATTTACCAAAATATGAAAAATAAATCATAATTTCCATAAACTAAATCCAAAACAAACTTTGATATCTGTACATGTGTTTAATATACAAGCACAGCTCTTTTACCATGTTGGAACTATGAATACTGTCTTCAAAATGAGGTATTAGCATATTCAGATGCTCCCATGTGAAGTTATTTACCAAAATATGAAAAATAAAATCATAATTTCCATAACCATAAGTCTGAAACAAACTTTGATATCGGTACATGTGTACAACATACAGGCACAGTTCTTTTACCATGTTGCAGCTATCAATACTGTTTTCAAAATGAGGTATTACTAAGCACATTCAGATGCTCCCTTGCAAAGTTATTTACCAAAATATGAAAAAAAATCATAATTTCCATAACCTAAGTCCAAAACAAAAGGATATCTTTACATGTGTACAGCATTCAGACCCAGTTGTTTTACCATGTAGACACATCATTGTAAATATGCACATTCTTGGTGTAGCCAACATACTGCTGAATGGCTACATGTAAAGAGAAAAAGCAAGCTAAGGACTGCCACTCCACTAATGAACCCAAGGAAAAACATGGGACTTCAGTGGCATACAAGGCCATCTGATCTCTCCGATACCTGTACTGGCTACCCACTCAGACAGCTGATTCCACTACAGTCTCATGACCTCCTTCAGTGTTACCAGTCTTCCTTACCTATGCCTTTTCTCTTTAAATTGTGTCCATTCAGCAATGGACCTAAGGGATCAAGTTCTGTATTACTAAACTCTTCCTGTTATCTAAACTCTACACATGCCTGACATATTCGATTGTACGTGGTAGCACTCTCCTGAAACAGTTGTTCTTTCTCAGCATCTGCACCAGCTCCTTCCCACAATTATTTGACAAACTCAGAAAAATATCATGTTTTACACAACACAATTCATAATAGAGTTTTATTTACCATACTGGTCCTACTTCGTGGGTGTTTTCCATTCTTCTCACAAGCTGCATTGCTCTCCTCATGCCATTGTGGAGGTCAGTTCTCAGTTAGGTGAACATCATCCCTTCTGAAATGATGAACATCGTCTGTGGTGATGCTGTCATGGCAGATTGTAGATCCACCGACCCAGTGCATCAAGCCATGCATGAACCCATTCTGTAAAGATCTGGCCTTGTGCAAGGCCCATTGACTGTTTGCTGTTTTCCACATCTGTCGAGGAATTATGTCAGACCACATAAAATGACAATGTCGCTACCACGACTGCAGGTGTTCAAAAATTGCTCTGATTTGAAACTGTAGCCTTCTGAGTGGTTGACTGATGACATCATTCCTTCCAATGTGCAACACAACAATGTCGGGCTCAGGGTAGATGGAACACTTCTCTTTCAACAATTGCAGTACTCTGCTCCAGTGAATAGCTCTTCTTGCAATCCAGTATACCTTCACACTGGATGTGGAGAAGCTCAAGTTGTACTGGTTTTCAGTTACGGAGGCACACACAAACATTAAACTCATACTGCAAGAAATCCGGACAAAGCATAAACTAACTCACACACACAAACTTCAACCTCATAGTGCAATACATCTGGGCCAAGCATAAAATAAATAAGGTCAGACTATAAATATTGCTGTCACGCACTAAATAAAATTGGTAGAATAACAGGATTTCTGTTAGTATGCATTTTTCTAATTATATTGAAATATAAAACTGAAATGTCCGTTATTTAGTGACTTCAGTCCATTTTAGGTATGTATCCCAGACTACTGCATCTATGGAACATGCTGCCCATCCATGTGAAGCAGTGAGCCTCCCTTATCCAATTCAAGTGCTACTTGGACAATTGGATACAAAACAGGAAATACATCCCTGGTTTGGCACCTATGTCTCCAATGGACAAAGATAACCTGTAAATGGTTCATCTCCCAGGCCCACGCTTACACTTATCAATGGCATCAGATCTTGTCAGATAGCTTCCCAGGACAAGGATTACACAGATGGAACATTATGGCAAGTACATAACTTATTTTTCTTATGTTGTCAAATACCATTCTGTCCTCAACCTGTGAGGCAGAATCCCCAGCTACCTTAGACCCTGGCTAGCTCACCAAATAGATATGCAAGTACACTAACAGATGAAATATGCTTGACAGATATCAGCCACAAAGATAGTTTTAAATATATTTAATAATAAATAGTAAAAGAACAGGACTATAATCAGTAATGCAACAAAATGACTTCACATTTCAAAAGCACAGGAAATATTTTACCACAACAGTGCAGGATAGTCTCAAATAAATAAAGACTGCATATGAGTTTTGGATATTGTTATTGCCTTATATGTAAAAAGCAAATAATGTAAAATATATTCTTCCACATACACACAAAAAATGAACAAAGTATAAATGTATACTCCTAAGAGAGCCCTTGTGTAGTATATCAGATGATCTTAGTAATTTATAAGAAAAGCATTACAGATTTTATACTCAACACAATACAGGCATCAGACAAGGTATAATACAGACATCAGACAATGTGAGAGAGTAGGTGTGTGCATGGGATATAAATTAGCTGCTTGATGATGTCTGAAGTAGGGGGTGATTGTGTTGCTATGTGTAAGAAGTTCAGAAATCTCAACTGTCAAGATTAAGTGTCATAGTTTTGGTCTGTTTATCAGAACAATTTGTGATTTTCTGGTGAATCAGAGGATGCAAGGCACTAAATAATAACATATATATTCATATTCTTCATACAGTCCAAAACAAATCTTGTTATTCTAGTAACTTTCTGGAACAAAATTAAAATCTATCCCTGTCATAACTCTCATGTGCCCTGATTTCACAGGATGTCCAGATTTTGCCCCATAGATTTGTTACATTTCTTGAAATTGTACAAATGACAGAAAGAAACTGGTTTGGGGAGGTTGGACTGCAATGACTCCAAGTGGAGAAAAACCCATATCTGACTTGTGAATTCATCAATGTGATAACGACTTCTCCTTATGTGAATAAGTGGCAGCTGATGAGAATTCTGCCTCAGAAGTCATAATGACTCAGTGCTATACTGTAACTGCATCTTGATAAGGATGTGCAAAGTTATGCATGCTCAGACACAGGTGATAATTGCTGAACATATAGGCATTCATTATATTACCTGTGCAGCTGTTATGTAAAACAGGCTCATTATCATCAGTAAGGAGAAGACCTGAGTTGTTGTTGTGTCTTTCGGCTTTTCCCGGTTAGGGGTCGCCACAGCGGAACTCTGGTCCGCTAATGATTGGTAGCTGATTTTTACATGCCGAGTTACCAGCCCTGACACACAACCTTCAATGAAGGTATGCCCATTCATGCATGTCTCCACGCAGAAGACGCTCTAACTGAGAATCAAACTGGACATCTTCTTACTGTGAGGTGACAATGCTACCGCAACACCACAATTCAGTAAAATAGTATAACACTTACATATTGAGCCCTTCCTCCCAGCTAAATTCCACATAATGACTGACAAAGCTGAGAAAACAGATTCCCATCCAATTGTCCAAGTTTCTCTTGAATGGGTTAGGGAAGAACTCTGATTCAAATTACTAGATATGTCTGCCTTTAAAACACCTTTTTTGAGAACTGTGCCTTCAACAGACAGATGCATTTAGATTAAACAGTTGGTATACTGTACACTTCTGAATTATTTGTATATTAAAAGAAAAATATCATGTGGCAATTCATTCCACCAAAAACATAACACTGTTTAGTTAAAAAAAAGGAACGAGTTGTGATGAAAATGTGCAGGATTGCAAGCTGGATTTTACATTGTGAAAACCTTGTGTAACCATATACTAGCCAGCTTAACCACTCTGTCACCTGCCTCCAACAACAGATCCTCAAGGCTAAGCAGTCCTGAAAACATGTACATGAAAGGGAAATGTAAGGAACTCTGTGAAAATGTAAAGTCTAGCTTATGGCTGGAAGAGAGAGCTGAAAAGTAGGGAATAGGAATATGGTATGGAATCAAAGTATGATAGCTGTGGAGAAAACTTAACTACAGATCCAGGAGGAGAAAGGAGAGCTCAGTGTCACTCAGCCATCTCCATTTTACGACACTGCATTGGTCACTCTCAACAAACCTGTGAAATGTGAAACAGTAAGTAGTGCATAATAACATATTTTTTGTAGAAGCTGCATTCACCGCATGATCTACTGCCATATTTTCTGTTTTTATTTTGTTTGTAGTAATCTCTGTACAGTACAGACAGCATTAACAGACAAGAGAGAGAACTGGAGGTGCAGAAAAGGACCCTCAAGGCTGTATTGTCAAAATCAAAATAATTTGCTTATGTACCTATTTTCTGTTCTGCTGCACCTTTCTGACATATGCACCACTTTCTCTGCTAGGCAACATCTTTCGCTAAGCTTCCCATCTTCCTGTGACCTGACTGCCAGTATCTGTATTCCATCGTCACTAACGGACCCTGCTCCTTCATGCCTGTATGCTTTGCAGTTGTTACCTTTCCTGTCAAGCCAGTAAGAATCCTCTTTCAGCACCTGTTCTGCTAAGGATATCTTCCATACGAGCATTATCCGATTATTTACACGTAACGGTTACAGAAGCATTTTTGGCACTAGCCTGGGCTGTACCACATGTGTTTTAGCAAAAAGGAGGGGGCATGCCACATTATCTAAATACAACACACCATATTTACATAGTTACAAGAAAAAAAAACATCACAACAAAGGCCGCTATCTAAAACAAGTTTAGCCACTTAGTATACATATTCAGCACCCGTAAACAGTTCAGACCAGCATATCTTCCTGTGACCCAATGCATGCACTTGAAATCTGCTCTGCATTTGCCCACAGCACCCATTTAATGCAGTTCTTGTTGCTCCTTTCATGCTGTCCATACTGACCTGACTGCCAGTCTCCATATTCCATCGTCACTAATGGACCTTGCTCCTACATGCCTGTATGCTTTGCAGTTATTACCTTTCCTGTCAAGCCAGTAGCAATCCTCTTTCAGCACCTGTTCTGCTAAGGATCTCTTTCATATACAAGCATTATCCAATTTACATGTAATGGTTACAGAAGCATTTTTGGTACTAGCCTAGGCTGCACCACATGTGTTTTAGCAAAAAGGAGTGGGCACGCCACATTATCTTAACGGCCTTCAAAATCATAAAGCGCTTAGGGAATGCTGTCAGAAAAGCAGTATAACAATCTCTTACTTTCACACTCACCTTCCCATGCCTGTTAATTTAAAACATTTTCACAGAATGTCCAGAATTTTACTTCAGATGTTTGGACTCATTCATAAAATTTATGTTTTTTGGATATATTCATATTTACATAATTACAAGGAAAAAACATCACAACAAAGATCGCTATCTAAAACAAGTTTACCCACTCAGTATACATATTCAGCACCCATAAACAGTTCAGACCAGCATGACTGCACTAGCTCTAATAACAAGGGGCCTTCAGTCTTGCAACCATTATGGGGCACAATTCGCTTTGAGCGAACACTTCCACTACATTCACCTCTACTTTCTAAAAGAGGACGCAGCTGCAGATGAACTGCTTGTTTTGTGGTCAGGAGCTCCATAAGTGTCTGTCTTTTTCTAGGCAGCAGTAAATACAAACTGGCAAAGTGACATACAGAACTCAATGGTCTGAAAAATAAATAGAGGGATCCAGCAGCAATTCTAGTGAATGCAGCAACTATTAGAAGAACGAAAAGGAACTGCTAATGCTGGACCCTCTATTTATTCTAACAGATCGAAAAAACCTACATTGAGGGTGGAGCTGTTATGCAGGTGGCGGCTTGGCCATTGGAATCTGATTGGCTGACGCCAGTTCCTTCTTGCAATGCACAGAGAATCAGCTTACTGGAATTACAGAGTACATACTAAGCTGATTTTCTACGAAAATTCAAATACTGACATCATGCAAATCCATACTCAAAACTAAGTTGAGAAAGTAACTGAAAAAGTTCAGGTACTTTTTCAACTTAATTTTTAACATGGGAGCTACAACAGGAATGTAAAGTTAGATACGCTGGTGGAAGTCACTCGGGTGTTACTCCATACAATTACTACCGTCACACAGCGCGCTCGAATGTAAGCACATAGGTGCTGTGTGACGGTACTCTGGGTTAATGAGTTAAAGGAGATAGACATTGCTATTTCTATGCATAGTGATTTTGCAGTGCATAGAGTGTGGTGATTACAACTGATATTTGGGAAAAGACTAATAGTTAAGCACTATTATAAAGTGAGACCCACTTTTAACAGATGTTAAACACCCTTGCTTCAGTTCGGTCTTGCACTAGGCAGTAAAACCTGCCAGTGCTGAACAGTGCATACAGTGTCAGAAAAAAATATATAGATTTGCTTCTGCCTGCTGTCCATACTTGTAAAGTATCCCAGCTTGACAACTTAGAAAGGAGTTAGAATAATGGGATGTGTATTCACCTATATTTTCTGAAGGATATGAAGTCTAAAATTTAAACGTATGTCATTATTTTGTAAATTCAGTCCTTGAGAATATATCCAAAAAACATAGATTTTATGAATGAGTCCAAACATCTGAAGTAAAATTCTGGACATTCTGTGAAAATGTTTTAAATTAACAGGCATGGGAAGGTGAGTGTGAAAGTAAGAGATTGTTATACTGCTTTTCTGACAGCATTCCCTAAGCGCTTTATGATTTTGAAGGCCGTTAAAATACTGAACATTTTTTTCACCCTGTAACTATAGTACATGGAGCAGATAATGGTCCATGCACTACAAAGAAGGCTTTTCTCTCAAGGTGAAATTCTTGGCATCGAAGTCTGAAACACATAATAAGGAGGCTTTAATCAGGTTATTGCTGCTGTATTGCTGTTGTACTGTTTCTTTTGAAGTCTTTTCAAAGTCTCTTTGAAGTTTATGTTCTGTGCATAACTATTAAATGTTCTGCTGAACTTCACTCAGAGTTTTGGATCCCTTCAGTGCATGTGATAATTTTTTTTTAACTGTATGAGTATTTTTCCTGCTTTGGATCACCTGTTTCCTGCTTTTGAGAGCTGTTGCCCTAGAGTTTCTTTGCCTGCTGGCCCTGGAGTTGACGGGAGCTGACTGGGGATCTTAGGCTGTCTTCTTGCAATCATGGATGTTGGATTGCAATTGATGACATCTGGATTTTTCCTGTCTTGGGATATGCCTTTTGTTTTTCTTGGTTCCTGGCTTCTGGCTGGCATCCCATGATTTGGCCAGTCATTGTTGTGCTTGAGTCATTTTAGATCATTTTTGGTTTGGTTTGTACCTTCAGAGCCACTGTACAAGCATCTTGCAGAGGTTCGAACTGTACTCTTGGGACATTTGGTCCCTGTTTTGTCCTGTATCTCACAATTATGCTGGATTCTTTATAATAGTCATCTAATCATTATTAGGGTTTCAGCAGCCAGTGCACTTGGGTAGTTATAAACCTGGCCTTGGAGATCCTTCCTTGAAATCTTGGTGAATTCATTTTGGTAATTGATTTACTTTTTTCTCCGACTGTTGCTGTCTAGATATATGGTATTGCTGAACTTATCGATATAGACTTTAATGTCTTGGCAGCTTTCAGGCAGCATTTAACCTGATGTTTGGTGAAGTTTTGCAAGTACATTATAGTTTAATTTGTTTACTGTTTGGACTCTATATTTTATATGTTATTCAATCGGTATGATCTAAATGCATCCCTATTAACTTTAAAATTTTACATTCTATTTTTTTTTTGACACCGACAGTTCAAAACTTCTTCCCAAATATTTTAATATATTTTACTGTTTGAACTAGAGTTCCTTACTTGGAAAATTTGACAATTTGATTATTTAAATCTGTTTTTAGTTAGACTTGTAACTGACATGGTCCTACGTTTCTGGTCCTATATTTGGACTTACTTCTTAATATACACTTAATTTGCTTTTACTGAACTTAATTGATTTCTTTTTTATTGATACTTTGACTATTTATAGTAAGCTGATTTGGCTTATTTATAAGCTTTACACGTTAATGTACTTTACTTATTGTTTTCACATGATTTACTCATATTCTTCAGATCAGATTTTAGCCCTTCGTCTTTTTATTAAATCTGTACCCTTTTCCTCTATTACTGCCTATTGTCACAAACTAGGCACCAGCAGAAGACATAGGGCAGGACAATATCATTCCTCAACTTTCCCCAACTCTTTTATTGGTTTCTGTTTTATTTGTATAATAACTAGGTTGCATGCCTTACCTCAACCAAGACCTAGTCACAGGCAGTATTTTAATTTCTGTTCCTTTATCTAATTCATCTGTTACCAACTGACCTAGAAGTGCAGTTTATTTTAATGCATGCTCTGTTGTAAATAAAACAACTATTATATGCGATGTAATGATCAAGTATGACTTAGTTTTTGTTATTGAGGCATGACTTAATGGCAGTTCTTGAGAAAGTAGTCCACTTTCAACTGGAGTCTTTTTACTTGTTCAAGACATTTTGGATCTGTTCCATTCTGGTTTTAGGCCAAGACATAGTACTGAGACAACTCTCACTAGAGTTTTTAATGACTTCCTAGTTGTAAGACACCAGTGTTGCTATTCAGTCTTAGTCCTTTTGGATCTCTCATTGGCATTTTATTTATTTATTTATTTATTTATTTATTTATTGCATTTGGATTACTGGTAAAATCCGACTGGGTAGGAGCCCATTTTCAGTAGATGCCGAGGGAGAAAAGCTCCAAAGTATTACAAAACATTTTAAGAATAATAATTTTACCATCTTCAAAAATAATATAAAAAACAAATGCATTTAAATAATTATACCAAATTAGATATAATACGAAAACATTGGTTAAGAATAGATACAAGTTATATGACAATGATTTAATAGTTAAATTTTAGCCAGTTTATAAAGAAATTAAAGGTAAGTTTGTATAATGCAAACAGGAATTGCAATATGAAGTGAGAGAAAAGCTGGCTCATAGTATATTTAGAGAGAAAGCAAGGGGAGAGAAATTAATAGAAGTAAGGGAGTGAGTGAAGGAGGGAAAGTAAGGCAATGTAAGGTATCACTAGGTATTTTACCACATTCAGGGATGTCGTTTAGCCTGGTGTTGAGCAATAATACAGTGAGCTTTTGGCTAGGAAACCTTTCAGAATAGTTTTGAAGGCTAGGTGGGAGGGAGGGTATTGACCTGATGGATAGAGATAAGGGAGTTCCAAGCCTTAGCAATATGCTACAAATGCAGACAATGTCCAGCAGATCTGGTAGGTTTATGGACAGAGTTTTTGGTAAAGGGATTGTAATAACTGGCTAGGAACATAGTTGTATAGAAGCGTCTATATTCAGAAAACCTAGTCAGAGAATACCTGTTTGCAGACCAATAAATAGTGAACTGTCATTTCTGCAAACTGCCACTTCAGCAAATTTTTTTCCTAGGGGAAAAAATTGCTTGGCCATTTTTGGGAATTTGCCCTTTTCCCCACTGTAGTATGATCTCGGAGTTGGTATATTTAGTTAGGGAGGGTGTGGGGGGCACACAAGGGTGTGAAGAGTGTCAAGGGTGTTTGAAGTGTTTGAAATAGTGTCTCATTTTTGGTTGGCCAAACGATTTTTTTTCCCCTAGGAAAAAGTTTGTTGAAGTGGCCTTTTGGAGAAATGACAGTTCGCTGTTTATTGATCAGCGAACATGCATTTGCTGACTAAGTTTTTCGATAACATGAAATAGACCTGTATAGAATATTATTTAGTGTTGGACATGCAAATGGTTTCTGGATAATTTTTCAGATAGTAAGAAGCTGTGTACATGTTAGTTGATGGGGTAGTTGTCACCGATTTAGGCTTTTTAGTACTATACAGTGATGGGTTCTTAAAGGGGTATTTGCTGCAAATTTAACAACTTTTTTTGTGATGCCTGAAGATTAGTAAGAATGGAAGCACTATAAAGAAGTTTGAGGAGGAGATTAGTAGTGGCAAATACAGCTTTAGCTGTGTCAGTGAGAAACTTTTTGGCTCTATAAAGGATCACTAGTTTTTGCTGAGTTTTTCTTATGCAATTTTGTATATGCAGGTCAAGTTTAAGATTATCATCCATTTTCATTCCTAATAATTTGCTATGAGAAGTGAGTTCTTTGGTTGTAGTATCAAGAGAGAGGACTTTACTTTTTTCTTTTCATGGGACAGGGATTTGGGGGGAAAAGTAGTAGTTTGTTTTTTTAGGGTTGAACATGAGTTGTGAGTTACAAAGCCATGTTTCATTTGCTGTTAAAGCTTTCTGAGTAATTTTTTGACGTTGCGCTACATTGTCAGATGTGTAAATATATGTGGAGTCATCTGCATACTGTATTATGGAGGCCTGTTGTGTGAACGTATGGAGGTTGTTGGTGAGGATATTAAAGATGATGGGACCAAGGATAGAGCCTTGTGGTTCACCATTGGTGACTGGGAGGTATAGAGAGAGAGAGAGGCTGGAATGCCATATTTGAAGGATGGTCTGAGAGAGACCTAATGAGAACATTTGAAGTGGAAGTTTGCTGTAACAAACTGTGCTGAAGGATTTGGACAAGTCTAGAAACAAGGAGGAAACTAGTTGCTCATTATCTCCAGATTTGACAGTATCTATATAGGTTAGAAGTGCAGTGTTTTTACTATGGGCAGTATGGAAGCCATATTGTGTGGGGGATAGGAGTCCTTCCCACAGGAGATAGTTTAGCAATTGTTTTTGAATACATTTTTCAAGTATTTTGGAGAGGGAGATAAGATTGTTATAATACTAAAGTTCCACAAACAAGCGAAGAAAACTCCAAGCCAAAAAAGGAACTGCACCCAAAATCGACCTTAACACAAATTTATTAACATACAAGGAGACAGCGTTTTCGCTACTCTAACAAGGTAGCTTCCTCAGAGGTTAAAAGAAAGCGTGAGATCAGCGCTCTTTTATACTCCAAACAATCAATCAATTAAAATACTTCCTACATATGTTTTTTTAATTTATATACATATGTAGGGAAAACATTTGTTGCATTTAAATAAGCGTTTAGTACAATAAAGTATCAAAACACATCACAATGGATGCAACAAACACCATTCATAACCTGCAATAAAATAAAAGCAAAAAAATTTGACAATAAATCTACAATAAGGTACTTATAAACTCTAATTTGAAAATTGTTATACACATTGTAAAATAGTTGTGGTAGGAAGTCTATGCATATTCAAAGGGTGATTAAATTTATACACCCCAGATTTAAAGCTATATGCTAAATCATCTTCCCCCACATATAAGCATATATGCACAATGGTTATAAAAAAGCCTATAACAACCCAATAGCAAGAGTATGTTAATACTCAATACAAATAGGCTAGTAAATTGATTAAAAAAAGATATATATATATATATATATATATATATATATATATATATATATATATATATATATTAACAATCACCTCATATAAGATTTAAGTTTTAGAAAAGGGGCTATGTTACAGCTTTCATTAAGGCCTGGTAAATTAAAAGCATCCAATTTAAGCTGCCATAATAGATGTTTCTCATTTAAGCTATTTGTATTGTCAATTCATATTTGAGATGCACTTTTAGATGAAGGTCCTTAGCTTGTTAGATTTATTAATGTCATTTGCTGGCTAATGAATTTTAGTTTAAGTAATTTCAGAGATGTTTTACTTCTATTTTTTATTTTTTACTTCTCATACATTTATTACTTGTTGATTTCTTGTTTTTTAAAAAAACTGAGTGTGCAGCACATATATATATATATCTTTTTTTAATCAATTTACTAGCCTATTTGTATTGAGTATTAACATACTCTTGCTATTGGGTTGTTATAGGCTTTTTTATAACCATTGTGCATATATGCTTATATGTGGGGGAAGATGATTTAGCATATAGCTTTAAATCTGGGGTGTATAAATTTAATCACCCTTTGAATATGCATAGACTTCCTACCACAACTATTTTACAATGTGTATAACAATTTTCAAATTAGAGTTTATAAGTACCTTATTGTAGATTTATTGTCACATTTTTTTGCTTTTATTTTATTGCAGGTTATGAATGGTGTTTGTTTCATCCATTGTGATGTGTTTTGTTACTTTATTGTACTAAACGCTTATTTAAATGCAACAAATGTTTTCCCTACATATGTATATAAATTAAAAAAACTTATGTAGGAAGTATTTTAATTGATTGATTGTTTGGAGTATAAAAGAGCGCTAATCTAACGCTTTCTTTTAACCTCTGAGGAAGCTACCTTGTTAGAGTAGCGAAAACGCTGTCTCCTTGTATGTTAATAAATTTGCGTTAAGGTCGATTTTGGGTGCAGTTCCTTTTTTGGCTTGGAGTTTTCTTCGCTTGTTTATAATACTAAAGTTAGTAATGTCTGTTGAATTTCCTCCTTTGTGCAGAGGGAGAATGTGTGAATTTTTACAGAGACGGGATGTGGCTTCTTGGAGTGATCTATTTATAAGGATTGAGACAGGGTAGGCAATGCTATTGTCTGCTCTTTTAAGGTATTGAATTAGGAGGCCATCAGCTGAAGGAGAACATGGTTTGAGTTTGTTTAAGAGTAATTTTATAAAGGATTTGGGCACAGGTTTGAAGGTGAAAGTGAATATGATGATAAGTGGCTGCTGGGCAGGGTTAGGATTATATGTTAGGGAATTCCTGGTTAGAGGTGCTATACTATCTTTGAAATAAGAGTTATATTGTATTGCGGTTTCAAGTGATAAGTTATCGGGAGAGGGGTTAGGGTTGAATTTATGGCCAGGATGCAAGATTTCTTTAATGGCTACCCTGAATTGTTTTAGGGTTGTGTTTACTATTATTCTAAAAGTTATTATAGTATAATTTTGTTTTTATTAATTTGCTTTTTAGTATTATTGCAAAGCATTCTGTAGTTTTCAAGATATTGTGGTATTTTATATATTTCCCATTCTTTCCTTACTTTTTCTCTATCCAGCATTAGCATTCCACTCTTTTTGGATAATCAAATTGCATTATTTGTTTTTAGTCTCTTCCTTCTAGGAGATGCAAAGCTGTTTAGGATATTCAAGAAAGTTGTACTGAATTTGTTTATAACATCATCTAAGGGGAGAGTTTTTTGGAAGTTCCAGTTAATAGATGATAGGTGAAATATTAACAAGAGTAATCAGTTTATAGCCAGTTTGAGAGGTATACAATATCATAGTTATACTTATGACACACAGCTTTACCTCTTTTTTTCCTCAGGTCTCATTGACAAGCCTTAATTCTTTTTCTTATGATCTTGAACTTATCCACAACTGGAAAGTCAGCAATAGACTCAAACTAAATATTTCTAAACTGGCAGCACTGAATGCTCATGCTATATGGAGGAACTCTTCCCTTCCAGTTTTGATGCCGCATATTCAGCTTTTTGGCAACAAACTAAAATTTGTGTCTAAGGTGCATTACCTCAGTGTAGTTCTTTATAACTATCTGATGCTCAAGGACCACATTTCAGTGATTGTCAGTTCATCTTGTTTCCATCTTCAGAACATCACATTGATGAAGCACCTTACTCCTTCCATTGACCTGCCTACTGTGGTTCATGCTTTAATCTCCTCACATTTAGATTACCGTAATTCTTTGTTTTCAGGTCTCCCTGATCCTGACCTTACACTCTTACAACTTATTCAAAATTCCATTATCCATTTACTGTCTGGAGCAACAAGACACCATTATATCAAGCCAGTCTTGCATACCTTACATTAACTTCTGGTCAGATACTGAATCCTGCATGAGATTCTTCTTGGAGTGTATCTTTCTCTTCACAACTTTGGGCCACCATAGTTTAGGGATCTTTTATACATCTACATCCCCCCACAGTCCCTACATTCTAGCTCTCATAATCTTTCTATTCCATCATATAATTTTGACTTTTCTGTATTACATTCTTTCGACTACCAGTGATCCATACTTTGGAACCATCTTCCAGGTAGGCTCTGGGAAGTACCTACCACTGTAGGATTTAAAAGGGTTTTAAAGCCATACTTGTTTGATGCTGGATTCTTATGATCATTTGATGTTCTTTGTTTTATTATTTGGTTGGTATATACAGTGCTTGAGTTCAGATTCTGAAACAAACTTGAATTTGAATTTATATCAACTCCAGTTTGTTTTTATTGTCACTGGATTAAATAAAAAAATGTTTGTATGGCAACACCAAACAATATCACATTTACAAAAGATGAAAAATATACACAGCAATAATTCATTTGAAAGCACAAATATTCTGTCTCTACCCAGGTATCTCTGCATGTGTTCTTATCAAAACAGAGCTTACTATATATACTTACGCAGAGCAGGAACGTTTGGTTACAAAGGATTTTGGATTCCAGATGACCTTCAGTGTGACGCTCAAGTAAAGTAATCAGTGTGACCATGATTAGTCACAAATATATATATATATATATATATATATATATATATATATATATATATATGTGTGTGTGTGTGTGTGTGTGTGTGTGTGTGTGTGTGCAGTGTTCTGTCTTAATAGCTTAATAGTATATAATCAGACATTTATGAGAGTCTTTTAGTGCCTCTTCATATAATTTCAGACATTTTTACTGTGTCCAGGGTTAAGTTTCCCCTCTGCTGTGTTGTTGTGGTGAAGCTTTGCTACTTTAATTTTAGTATGCATTTGAACTATCTGATTTGGAGTTTTGGGGTACGCTATTAGAAAACTGGAGTAAAATCTTTTGTCAAGTAAAGTATCTCTTTGTTATATATATTTATTCAAAACAAATCTGATTTGTTATGACTTTAATTTTTCTTTATTTAGCTGTAAAATATTTTGCTTTTTGGCCTTGCCATACTGCTAGCATGTACAGTGGATATGGTTCAAGAATACTGGTAAGCCTCAACAGGAGGGCTGCAAAACTACTCATGTGATGAGTTCCTTCATATTTCTACTACACCAGCATAACATTTGCAAAGCTTCGGTTTTCAATAATCAACAGGTGCCTCCACATACTGCAGAATAACATGCATCACTTCTGGGTTTCAAAGGCCTCAATGTATAATCTCATATTTTGAAGCTCAGATTATACTTTATAGTTTTTTTTACATCTGACTCTTCACAGGTTCATATATTCTTACTAGGCTATTGAACTGTGAGAATTTTTAGAAGCCTAACCATACATTCCCATAAAGTTTTTTTTTTTTTTTGTGAAGTACACATAACCCAGAGATAAGTAGAACATTTACATGTTTCCCTACCTATGAAGGACAAGGATGCTGGACCAGGGGTGAATTCATGGTTACCTATCCAATCATTCTCATTTCCTTGCATTTGTACATACCCCCAATCATTTACTGTGTACCATTCTTTTATTTATAGACTTTTACTGTCAATTTCTAAAGTGATGTCTTCCCTTAAAGTACGTGTCAGTTATCAGAACAATGAGGCAAAATCTGGTATACTTGTGTGGATCATGGACATAAGCAGTGTTGGTTGCTCAATGCCAAGCTCTACTGGAGCAGGTTTTGTGTAATATGCAGCATATATGCACAGTCAAAGTTAATATATGCAAATGAGCAGCTAAACATAAATGTGGTTATACAGAAGTGAGGAGCATAACTAGAATGAAATAATGTGCAAGTATAAATTGGTGCAGCATGCTGGAAAATAGCACCATGTGGAACAGAACTATTAGAAGTATAAGTGGGACAGGAAAATTAGAGCAAAATACATAAAATACAGGTAACATAAAGACCTATATCACACAAGTGAGCATCTTTGCAAAATGTACAATGGCGATCATGTCTGACCTATTACAGCATGACAGACCAACAGATTATGAACTGAAACGAGGCTGACTGAGGTCTCCTGTACATTATTTGTAATGTTTACTGACTCTATATGTCATAAAAAAGACTGAGTGGCTGTCCCTTTCCAATGGGCAAAGATATATGTTCCCTTAACCATGGTGCTCAGAGGAACTTTCCATAGAAAAATGGGCCATACACCAGAGGTCCTTTGTGTTCCACACTGAAAAAGCTCCTGGATGTGCTACTGCAGTAGCATAGGTAGGTTCCATGGATAGACCAGGAGAGCGTTATTGCCAGATATGAGTTTTTATGACATCAGCCTGAATCACTGAGATCTTTAGCATTACTAATTGCACAAAGAATGCACTCAGGTCACTAAGTGGTCTACTCAGAAAGTGTATACCAAAGGAAAGATAGGAAAGATTACCATTCCTTGCAGTGTGTAGTGAAGATGGCATTATAACCAATGCATTTGTAGAGTAAGCTGCCAGTGTGCATGACATCAACATCTGACATATAAACATACTTCAGTGCTGCTGCTGCCAGAAGAGAGATCTTCAATGACTATCTAGTTAGTGACATATAAAGTGTAGCACTTAGCAATTTTTAAAATGCATTTCACACCTGAAGCATAGTTAGCCACCCCACATTTCTTTGTATTGCAGGTCATGCTGAACATCCCTTTGACCCGTAATGTTTAACATTGGTGCAAAGTCCTCATACTATATCAGAATATCAGTGCAATGTTGCCCATGGCTAGACTAATGCAATGTTGCAGTGTGCAACTGGGCTGCTGCTGACCCACTATAGTGCCATAGCATCTTGTGAGGAGTACAGCAGGACTCACATGACAGAGTGAGCAAGACCTCTGTCACATGTCATGCTGGACAACATGATTGTAAGAATGTATGCTTGCCCAAGTTGTGGCCAGATGACTGCATGCACCACAGCCACCAGCACCACTACTTTCTTAAAGAAATGAGTAACTGAGATTTCCTGGATAATGGCAGACATAGAGACTCCCTCCATAGATGGACAGCTCATTAAACATTAGTGCTGGTGTACCAGCAAGAGCTGGTACTGTCTTATATTTTATTACAGTATGCAAGTAGTAGAGCCATACAGGACAAAAAATATGTAGAATGCTGACAATGCCATATGGGAACCAATGCAAGCTATGTGGTGTAGTGCTTAGTCTGTTCATACTGTGCATCAGACATCACCATACATCCCTTCAAAAAGTATCATGAGCCAACAATCATAATTTGCACAGAAGGCTCAACTCACAATGGCAGGGAACATACATAGATGGAAGGACACAGACCATAAATAGGGGATTTGTATATATATATATATATATATATATATATATATATATATATATATATATATATATATATATATATATATATATATATATATATATATATATATATATATATATATATATATATACATATATATATATGGGTCTAGGACACATGCTTGACTAGCATATGTCCGAATCACAAAACATCGAACACACATACATGAAAGCGCTTAACATAGAAAAGCGCTTCTGTGTATGTGTAGTTCAAAAAAAAAAAATCTACGTTTCTGCAGGGGGGTTTTGCCCCCCTACACCCCCCACACCCACCTACTTTATTATGCTCACTCCGAGTTCGCACTACAGTGGGGAAAAGGGAATTTTCCCTTACCCGCAATGTAGTCCGATCTACTTAACAGGCACACAAACACAGAAGTGCTTGTCAATGTTAAGCGCTTTCGTGTATGTGTGTTCGATGTTTTGTGATTCGGACATATGCTAGTCGAGCATGTGTCCTAGACCCATATATATATATATATATATATATATATATATATATATATATATATATATATATATATATATGTATATATATCTATATATATATATATATATATATATATATATATATATATATATATATATATATATATATATTTATTTATGGGTCCCCTTGATTTCATCGACACACCGGAACACCGATGCTAAGAAGACCGACACGAGAAGACCGACGAGACAGATGATCAACAATGTGAAATCCCAACAGCCGAAACACCGACATGGGCAACGTGTAAGCGCGAGTCGATAAGTGTGCGATAGTGAGGGATTTAGCGTTAGGGAGCGGACAGGTAAGTGTGTGCTAGTGAGGGATTTAGCATTAGGGAGTGGACAGGTAAGTGTGTGCTAGTGAGGGATTTCGCGTTAGGGAGCGGACAGGTAAGTGTGTGCTAGTGAGGGATTTAGCGTTAGGGAGCGGACAGATAAGTGTGCGATAGTGAGCGATTTAGCATTAGGGAGCGGACAGGTAAGTGTGAGATAGTGTGGGATTTAGGGTTAGGGTGCAGGAAAGGTGAGTGTGCGGTAGTGACGGACTTTAGGTGTAGTGGCGGGTTAAGTGAGTTAGGGTTAGGGTGCGGGTAGGGTAAGTGTGCGATAGTGACGGAATGTAGGTTTAGTGGCGGGTTAAGTGAGTTAGGGTTAGGGTGCAGGTAGGGTAAGTGTGCGGTAGTGTTGGACCTTAGGGTTAGGGTTTGGGTTAGGGTTAGTGCATGTATAGTTGTGTGTTATGTGTAGTTTACGTTTTGTGTGTCGGTGTTTTGGGTGTCGGTGTTATGGTGTTCAGTTTTGTAAGTTGTCGGTTTTGTGCGTTTTCGGTGTTTTGGTGTCGTTGTTTTGAGCGTCAGGTTTGTGGCGTGTCGGTGTTGTGATAGGGATCCATATATATATATATACATATATATATATATATATATATATATATATATATATATAAAAACTCACTGTTTGTGTGGATAACATCCATAGGCTGATCCCCTTGGATAGTCTGCTGGTGTTGTGCTAATAGGTATCAGAGTGTGACATTGCCTTTCTAGTTTGAAGTTCTGGGACTCGGTATCCTCCAGTATCATCAGGGCAACTGATGGTCATCAGCGTGCCACATTGCATGGTGTCTTATGGTAAGAGTAGAGTAGGCTGACATGATCCAAAATTATGGAGCTGGCTGTATCCTGTGATTAGAGGACAGCTAGCCATAGAAACAGCTGGTGAACCTTAGCTTCCTCCAGCTGTAGGAGATGCAAATGATGCACTTTTTCAAGAGCTAGCTTGTCAATCTAACAGGTCTGGTGTTGCATGACTTAATATCAAAGGGGCAGCCAAAAGAGGATGAGTTGCTCATGCGAGAAATCATGGAGTACATCTCTCTGAGACAGCACTACTCAGCACCTTCATGTATGATTCAGATCATGGTGGCCAGTTCAAGGGGAGCCATGGCAGCAGACTGGGCTTGTGTGACCTCACAATCCAGGGATAAATGAAGGAAAGGTTCACACCAGGCATGACCCACTGAGTGTAACCTGTCAGGTATGAACAAACCAGTTTAGTCAAGCAGCAAAAAGGCCACAGTAATGCCCTTGTCTTTTTAAAGGAACAGGATGGTCCACTAAATCAAATGCTGATGAGAGAGAGATTCAAAAGAACCAGGACTGAATATTAAGTCTGGTCTCTTGCAACCAGGAGGTTGTTAAAAACTCTTGTGACAGCTGTCTCAGTGTTATGTCTTACCTTAAAACTAGACTGGAATGGATCTAAAATGTCCTGATCAAGTAAAAAAAAGACTCCAGTTAAAGGTAGACTACTTTGTCAAGAACCTTCACAAAATAGTTATTGACATCATCAGAATCCAATCACCCTTTTTAAGGACTGGGGTCTCCAAGCTCATTTGCTTCCATAGACCGCTGCTGCACTTCTTTTTTTCTTCTTGAGCTTTTGCGTCCCTTCCTTTTGTTGACTATCTGGCTGATCAACAGAGTTTCAATCCCATTCATTCACTTTTTGAATGAAAGCCAACTGTGGTACAGCGATCATGCTGTGACTACGGGAGATTTTCTACTATAGCCTTTATTACCTCTCTCTTGTCTCAGAAATTGTAACAGGAAGGGCATTCAATGTGTGTGGCAGAGGACCATCACCTGATTCCAATAGTTATGCAACTTCTCAGGCACCCTCATTCTCCTATTCTAATGCTCCAGTACAGATTTATTTGTGGTAGATGTACCACACAACATGCTCAGCAGCCCTTTTGGGAGAAGCAAGCAGAGAGTGTATCTTCAGTCCTTTCCCTTCCCAGTTGCCTTCTCCACTCTCAGACCAATGCTCAAACCTGCATCTCTCTATCTTTCTATACCACTGACCTCTGTACTTCTGGGGATATGTTGTGGGTAGCAGTAACTAGAGGGTGCTTTTAGATGTGATGGATATCCACATTTAACATAGCACTGATATCTGATCCTGCATATTCCTCTTCCGGGTAACCATAGTGCTGAGATACAGCCAACTCCTCACTGGAACATGAGACAACTGTGTCTCTGTTACTTGTGTCACAGAATCATTGTCCGATGTCTATGTGCAACATGCTTCAACATACTGATCTTAGCAATCCATTTAAAATGTCTGCATTCTCACTGACTAGTAGCATGACATGAACAGCTTTATGATACAGCCAAATAGTGTTCCCAACAGCTATTTGCACAGAATCCTTAAAGCTAGAATTCATACCTGTCAAATTCATTGCTCAAGAATTATGGATAAAGTAAAAAATAATGTTGGGGAACAAACAACCAAAATCAGGGACATTTATTAAATATTACTCTAATTGACTTAAAAATGGTAATACAATGTCAGGTTTTTCATCAATGTGCATTCTCTGAACAATAACAAGAAGGACTGTAATGTCTAATATTATTGACTCTCTGTAACCTTCAGTGATTTACAAGAATATTTTTTTTTACATGGGATAGGACAAAAATATGAATAAAATCAGGGGCATTCTGAAAAATGAGAGATTTTAAGAGGTATGCTATAATTCACAGAGCTATGATCAGCTGCATTTTTTTTCTCTTAGGAAAAAACATCATTAACTGATGAGCTGCAACCACAAGGGAAGCTGTGATACAGTTGCATGCAGTTCCATGTCCAAAATAACATGAGCTGTGCCGTCATTTGTGCCTAACTAGGCCAAATGGATGCTGATCCTGCAGTTTTGAGGGAGTAGAATAGAAACAATAGGTAGAGAACACATGAAAATAGAGAAACATAGCTTACTATCAAAACCTGGAAATGCACCCGGTCGAGTGATGGACCATCAAAACCAGGTTTTCCAAAAGACTAAACATAGAACCTTACCATACCAAAGCCTCAATATTGATGTCCGGATGGCACATGCAGGTCAATGGGCACATTGTCAAAACAGCGAATATCGAATTCTCTACCTTACCATGGTTCAAGATGGTGGCTGAAAAATGTTTTAATTTTTGCTATTCCACTTCAATGACATGATGATTTGACCAGGTGCATTTCCAGGTTTTGATAGTAAATGTGTTAAATATATATTTAAAAATGGTAAGCACAATACTAACCAAGTTGATCATCCTGAGAAACCTATGACCTCATGGTTCCACTGCCCATACACAAATGCAGCATGCCAGACACACGCACAGCACACACACACACACACACACACACACACACACACACACACACACACACACACACACACACACACACACACACACACACACACACACACACACACACACACACACGCACACCATCAAAGCCACCCCCTTAGATGGCTCTTGACAATTGCATTCTGTCACACATCCACCTATGGCATTTCTGTGGTGCAGTAATATCACATACATTTTTCTGGGGACATTCAATCATGTTGATGACAATGCTGCCAGAGGGTGCTGCCATAGCCCCTGATGGTGGTAACCTGTTGTCGTCCTTTCCATGCTGTTCTTAGATGGTATCAGTTTTGACTATAAAATGAGATATGATCCCTCAGGGGCTGTAGGATGAGTGCATTTTCAAAAGTTCTGAATACCAAACATAAGCATCATAACACACACCTACACACATGACATGACATAGAACGGAATACTGCAGAATATAATATTTCAACATGGATTCTGGCTGTTTTCTCTGCATGTTTTTAAATGAATTTGCTTCACTCATCCTTATGAATCCAATGTCTATGAATTCCTTAGATAACTTCACAGTTAAGCTGTTGCAGTGCAGCACGACACATACTCATGTTAGTCCTCATGCTGTGCACATGGATGATGTCCAGCACAGCAGGAATGAATTCCCCCACAGTCTTTAACCAGCCATCTCTATTCCACACATCTAACAACACAGCTTATGTTAGTGGGTGAGATAATGTCACGGAGAATCAAGCACCATTTTGTTTCACACTTTGTATGTATACCATTAAGGAGTAGAAACAGAGATTGCATCTTGCAGTTTTTGCCAGCTTTTTACAGATGCAGTGGAGTAGGTATTTTTATTTTATTTTTTAACATTTCAGCATTTGACATTTCAGCTTTGTACAGTCAGTAATATGACTTGCAGTATATTGCTTTTCAGTAAGTTAACATGGGCCCAGCATTAGCATTGTGATCTAATCTGGATAATGGAAGGAAGAGAAACATTGCTACTAGGGCACCATAGCTAAAGCAAAGACATGAGGCATCCGCAAGTTCTGGCTAGGTGGTCACTCCTTCAGAACAAATGGTTGAGGAAGATGAAGACAGGGTGTTGCAAGCATCAGTCCAATGCCTGCAATCTCTTTTGGGTGCACCGCTAATGCACACCTGTCTAAACTAAAGCACACTGGCAAGGCAGTGTACATTCAGATCGAGGGTATAACTAGACAAGGTGCAGCTAACAATGCACAGGGTGCTCAAAACTCTGCAAAGGATATTCAGTAAGACACTAACCACCAACCCCCATCTATGTGTCACAACATTTCAAATGTGTTTCCATGTTGTGCAGTGTTAGTACTTTTTTTTTTCTGGTGCTCATAAGTAAATCTGCTTTAGCTATATGATTACCTCTGTGTCTTGCACTTACTTATGTACACACCTCTGTGAATTATCATTGCTTTAGCTATATAGTAATTTTTGTGACTTCTTAGATTGTTTATGTCTGTGTATTCTGCTATAATGTATGTGACAGACACAGCATGGCCGTATGTCACCTTCCCACTTGTCCTTGATAACCTACCTTTGACCTCTCACAAGTTGTCTACATGCCTATTCCACACACATTCCTCTAGCAGTGAACATTACATGGTTGGATGTGTATCTGTCTTCTGGGCAGCCAACCATATGTACACCTTTACCCCTAGACTGTAATTGCCCTCTTTGTGTTACTACTGCATGTGTAATTTCATGAGTAACACAAGCTACATCAAGAAGCAGCATATCTTACCAAAAGTTCCTAAATATCCTGCCTGCACATTATATTTATACTCAATGAGTCACTTTTTGTCTGATATCTGTCAGGGCAGTCTTCAGGCATTTTCTTTTTTTATTAAAAATAAATAAATACATACATAAACTAGTAACCTGAGGCCTATACAATACCATACATTTTCTCAAACAGTATTTGCAGTAGTGTAATCATAATAGATATGGAGATTACTCATATGTATCATCTTAAAATTAATGTTTCATGCTTCACTAGATGTTCAGATATGTTTTCCATGCAACAGTTTATTTAGAAGCAGACATAGAAGCCAACTGGATTTGGGAATGAATAGCTAAACAGTCGTGTTTTCATAACAAAAGCTTTTAATTGTTTAGACCTTCTGTAGATGAAAGCAGACAGTAAAAGCACACTGACAGATGAGTGAAAAATTTCCACGGACGCTTAGTCAGTCAGTGAGATTAAGGGTATTGTACCCACCTCTCCTATATTAATGCCATTAGTGCATTCCAGAAATTAGTTTTCAGTTTGTATAAATCTTTTATTTTAAGTATAACTGTTTAGAAAAGGCTAAGACAGTTATTATGTGCAATTTATGTGGCTCTTTTTAATAACTTAATTGCAGTTAAGAAATTAAAACTGTGGTTTAACGCTGATTCACCAATTCTTCAGTGAGAATTGGTTTTCCACTTCATAATTCTCTTGTGTGTGTGTGTGTGTGTGTGTATATATATATATATATATATATATATATATATATATATATATATTTATATTTATATGTGTGTGTGTATAAATATACGCACACACACACACACACACACACACACACACACACACACACACACACACACACACACACACACAGATATATATGTATATAACATATACAAATAATATATATATATATATATATATATATATATATATATATATATATATATATACATATATATATTTTTTTTTCTTTGCTGCAGGGTCAAAATTGTGAGAAGGAGAGAAAATTGGTTCTTTGTCTCAGATTACTAAACACACAAATTATTAACTAGGCATAATTCTGGCTGGACACTAACTGATTCACTGCTAGACAGGGGTCCAGGGAAGTAAATAGTGTGGGAAGAAATAGCCAGGGAATTGTTATGGCTAGGCTTGTATAGGCCCTAGGGCTGATAGCCTAGTACCAACCTATGAACCTATTATGCATTTACTATTGATGTTACTTTATTTGCCAAAGGTGTAACAGAAAACAGACAGAAATCTGCAAGTAATTCCTTTACTGATAAAGTATTCTTCAGAGAAGGGTATGGAAGTAGGAAAACAACTACTAAGTACCAGCCAGTTCTCACATTAGCTTGATAGCATTAGTTCCCTTGGGGTCTTTGTATTAATTATATATTAATTCCATGTTCATGTATAACGGTCTTTAAATTTTAGGAAAGGGTTAGAGACATTTTACTATGTCCTGTAACTTAATTTAAAAGTATTTTGTAAATTACTTTAATTAAGTATTTACTTATTAAAGTCTGCTGTCTAGGTGTACTATACCCATGCAGATGCATTTCATTCAAGATCTGGGCCGCAGAAAATATAAAAAAAATAGAAGTATAGTAAAGGCATTTAAATACTGTATAAGCAAAGGTATGTAAAAACACCATTTACACCAGTGATGACTACAACAGGACTTAACAAAGCAGGAACTCTATAATCATTCAGCTGTAGAAGTTATATAATCATTATGCAATGTACAAAAGCAGAATATTTATAACAAAATGCCTGCTAATACCATAGCATAATTGATAACACCATATTCTGATAATTATAATGCTTACATTAAAGAAGATCACTGAAACACAGATGTGATGTGATTATTGTGGTACCTTTTATTGAACCAGTGCAGTGTTTTACTATATTGCTACTAGAGCTCTCAAACTAACAGCAACAGTTATCATGAGTTTGTGTTATTATTTAGAAGAGTACAGTGCTTTAGTACTCAGATATACTTAGAAAGGGAAAGAGAATATATTGTTTCTTTCTCAGTGGCTAAGAAGAGACAAGGCTGGTGATAAATGGGGTAAAACAAAAGAGGCGAACCTAGTAGAACTGCATAGGGTTTAGAAAAGAATACAAAACTAGTGCCTTTGTAGCATTGTAATGGAGGTGAGTGAGATAAGGAAGTCTGCAGAAAGGCAAAATGAAGGGAGCATTAAGTTGGGAAGAACATAAGTAGTGATGATTCAAGCTAAGGTAGAAAAGAAACATACACTGGGAAATTTGCTACACTTATTGTGGTTCTCACTGTAAATCAGAAAATCCAGATGTGGAGAATATGGAGCTTTACATAAGGGATACTATAATGGATGGAGGGAAAATTATATTGCCTTGACAGGCAGTACAGGTGAAGGGGTAGTTTTGAATTTTATAACAAAGGAGTTATTTGTATTTGCCAACAAGGTTTAATCTGGGCTGGAACTACTTGCAACGCAGGCCTTATCAGAACAATTCCAAAAAGAATACATATACATTGTGTATATGCTTAGAAAATAAGTATAACATTAATACGTCCACTTTAATAGCAATACAGAATGTAGAATTTAAATGACAAGAATATAAGCAATAAACAAGCAAACAAACAAACAAAAACAAACAAACAAACAAATAAGTAAAAACAATGCCATGATAATTGTTCAAAAATACAGTAATAGAAGTTATAGAAATTCACAATGGAACTGAGGGAATTCATGAAAAATAATCTGGGAAGAAGAGAAACTGATGAGTAGGGAATGGCAGTTAAATAAGGAAGGAAACATGATAAGAATGGAGGTAATTGAGATGACCAATATGAGATAGAAAACAACTGATGGGGACAGGTATGGTAGAGAATGTAGAGTGTAGAGGAGAACATAAGATATAAGAACTGACATAAAGTAATATGTCGTATGATTTCATGTTTTGATGAAACACTTTTCACTTTTCTGATAGTAAACCTGTTAAATCACTCAGTGAATGAGTACAGAACATCAATGTAGGAGACTAATACAGTGAATATGTATTTACTGAAAGTTTTTAGGTCAGAACTAATGTTAATATGTTATATTTTTGGATATTCTCTGCAATCAAACTAAAAATAATTGTCAGCACAGTGGGCATGGCATTCTCTTGCTGACATCCGCAATGTCTGTCTGTCAGTGGCATTAAATGAATGCACATTAAATTAATGTTGATACACATACATACACCAGTGATGTAATAATATGTTCAAAAATGTAACAGTACAGCATTATAAATATGGCAGGTTGTGCACATGGATGTGGAAAAACTACACTGGGTAACACACAAGTATAATGAGAACAAGGATGCATTGCAAGCATTAACCAGCAACTTGTGTGCACATGTCTTGCATTGTACAATGCCCATACATGTGTCACATGGTCACTGTGTCAACTTAATAAATGGTAATGAGCAGTTGTTTTAACAAAGACAAAAAAATAATAGGGAAATATGAAGATGGGAGGGAGGTGGACAACCTGGGCCCAGATCAGGGTAAGGCAGAAGAAGATAAGTTGGCACAATGCAACTGCATGTGTAAAGCAATCTGGGTGCTGTAGACTCCACACAGACATATATTTAGCCAAATGGAAACTGTATGTCAAATGGCCAGATTGATTGCTTATGCCCACAGAACTGGACATGTAGAAAACACACATGCACAGTAATGTGCAATCATGTCACATCAACACGCATAGGTAAACAAGATAAAAATTAAAAGCACATACACATATACTGTCATGCAAATATCGATTAAAGAAATGGAGGTGTATGTCAACAACCCTGGTCATTATGGAGAAGATGACACTCTTCTGAGCATTATTATAGCACATCAGCAGTAAATCACTGAATGCTCACATGTCAGAGGTACATTTGTGTGTCAGTATGTATCCAACTATGTGCACACACGTACAGTCATTTAATATGTATAACTATTTAAGGAAGACGTACACCGATGTCACTACATCATAGGTGCAGAAATGCTACATACAACAAACACAGCACGATGTACTGTGAATGAATGTGTTATCTGTAACATTATGTACAGATTAATGTTAAATTGCTGTTTGATGCAGTCAGAAAAGGAGGACTACACATAGACAGGATATACCTGTGTATGATCCCACATGGCATCAGTATTGCCAACCCATGACATGCAACAACACATCATGACAGTGGAACATCATGATCACTGTCATCTAAAAAATGTGTGGAATGAAATGTTAGTATGTTGGACATACCTGATATGGGAAAACACAATTCCAAGGCATATGGCACTGTTAATGATGGAGTACGGACAACATATTTTGTCTGTCAGTCATCCCAGTAACGCACATAATAGAGGCTAACTCTTGCAACACTATCTGCAGGTTAACTGTCACAATGCAAAGATAGTTGAATGTGGGAGGAAAGTGTAATGTGTTAATGAGTGTCATATACACATTGAAACAGAACACAATGATCTTGGCTTAGAATTGCAGAGTATGAACATGTGCTGCTCACATAGCTAAACATTTGGAAAAATACATTCATTTTTTCACTGTGTTCAGATACATTAACAGTAATGTAGAGCATACATTCCTCAGGTAGTGTGATAGTGTCTTGTAGCATGCAGCGTCTTTGAACAGAACCATACATACTGCTGTACATTATGGACACAGAAAGGTATGTGTGACAACCATTATTCCTTGTTAAATTGCACATCACTAGGGAAATACATACATCTTCCCTGTTCTTCAGTTTCAGCTGTTAGTCTGCCTATCCCAGTCCATCAAAATTTGAGGATGATGTTCTACTGTTGACTTCAGTATTTCATGAGAAAACAGACTTTCATAGCATTTTACAAAGAATACAGTATTAAGCAAAAAAATGCTCAGACATATAACAGGATATAACAAGATGTACTACCCTTGCAGATAAATAACTGTGGATAATGGAATGCTACACATTATGGATATATTAATAGGAATTTGATGAATAACCAAGTTAATCAGAACTATGCTCAAAATATACATTAATATCAGTAAGTGTAATATGGTTCTATAAATAAATGCTCTTCTTCTTTTGGCTTTTTCCCTGGTTAGAGGTCGCCACAGTGGATCACCTGTCTGCTCATGATTGGCAGTGGAGTTTTTATAGTGTTGATTTGCCAGCCCAGTGCCCAACCTTCCACAGAAGGCACACACATGCACACACTGAGACCCAGGGCCAATTTACAGTGTCCAATCCACCTACAGCATGGCTTTGGGAGGAAACTGAAGCACCCGGAGGAAACCCATGCGACCACAGGGAGGACATGCAGACTCCACACAGAAGGCACCCCAGCTGAAGACTGAACTGGAGCACCTCTTGCTGTGAGGTGGCAATGCTAACCGCTGCACCACCGTGGCCACCCTCTATAAATAAATGCTATTAAATGTATATTAAAGCAAGATAACAGTTTCAGATATATGTATCCCCTTTCAAGATTTGAATACACAGCACACCAAAATGTAGACATCCTGGCCTCTTCCATTACAAGCTGAGCTAACCATTAGCACATACTGCTCTTAAAGAAACAGGTACTGCTCCCCAAACACTGTTGTTCAACAGCTGATATTATCAGAGCATTATGGATTACGGCCATAATCGTGGAAATTCAAAGACTAAATCAGTGAGAAGTTACCATACACAACATAAAACAAGTATTACAATATGGTTCTTCCAAAAAGTGCTATTGGTGAAGTTAACCAAGGTAACAGGTACAGATATATGTTTTCCTATGTGGTTTGGCACCCACAACATGCCAAAATTTAGACATGCTGGCCAGTTGCTTTCTAGTCCAAGCTAACTTCCAGCAAGAGTTTCATTGTGGAAAACAGGTACTGCATATGTTTCTTAGAAATCCTATAAAAAACATATGAATAAGGAAAATGGAAACAATTTCTGGACCAATATATATGGTTCCCCTTCAGAAGGTCAAACAGCTGAAATCTCGAAATGCATATGGCCGAAGCCATATGCTCGAATTTCAGAAGCTCGAACTTCTGAAAGGAAAAAAAAAACACCGAAACACAAAACAATGTTTCTGCAGGGGGGGCAAGCCCCCCTGCACCTCACACCCCCCACTACTTATTTATACCAACTCTGAGATCGCACTATAGTGAAGAAAGGGAAATCGCCCATTCTGTGTAATATGCCGATCCCCATTCAGAAGGTCGAGCTTCTGAAATTTCAAGCATATGATCTCGACCATATGCATTTCGAGATTTCAGGCATTCGACCTTCTGAAGGGGAACCATATATATATATATATATATATATATATATATATATATATATATATATATATATATATATATATACACACACACACACACACACACACACACACGCACACACACACACACACACACACACAGAAAGAGAGAGCTAGATTTATATATATGTGTGTGTGTGTGTGTGTGTGTGTGTGTGTGTGTGTGTGTGTGTGTGTGTATATATATATATATATATATATATATATATATATATATATATATATATATATATCTGTGTGTGTTACACAGACAGAATTATCTAAAAAAAGGCTTCATTAGCCTGTACCACATCATGTGCATCCCAATATATGTATATGTGTGTATCAAATATACACACACACACACACACAAATCTATATCTATGCATAGCTATATATATATATATATATATATATATATATATATATATATGTATATCTATGTATGTATAGACTGGAATATGTGCATCACATGTACTGAATCCAAGTGGCAACTTACCCATGACCTGCTCTCATGAGCACTTACGTTTGTTTTACCTTCTCCATGCTAAGCTATCATAAAGCTGCCTCACCTGCATCCTAATATAGTGGATTCTTGTCCCTTGATTAAATCAGGAGTCAGATCCTCATATGTATTATTCTAATAAAATGCACCCATTCATGGGCTAGACAGAAGGGAGTCATATGTTTTAAGGAGGGACAACATTGTCAAGGTCTGCCACTATCCCCAAAACCATGATTGTGAAACGTTCTCTTAATGAGATGCACTTGTTATATCCTTGATGGTTTTCATAATACTCTGATTTAGCTCAAGATGCAGCAATCCATGCACATGATGGAAGTTTGTGTAGTTCCAAGTCACGTGACTCATAGAGCCAGGACCTTGTGCAGACCTATACACACACACACACATATATATATATATATAGTTATATGTTGTGGGTAGAGATGTCCATGCTGACATGCTGACATGGCTGTCAAATATAGACAAGGTATGGTGTATGGCATGCATGTCAAGTTCACTCTTATTAGTATTTTGTCATGCTGGATATGTCTCACATATGGTCATGAAGTTCAGTTTTCTGATATGCTGCAGAGGTCACACAGTCCTGTTTGTGAGGGTGGGAGTACATGCACTTTGGGTGTATCTGTACACATTGGTGCATACCTATGTGCTCTTTGATGAGATGTCTTACCCTTATCAGCCTTTCTCTTTTTAAACAAGACTAGTACTATGATGACTGGGACTCTCTCTGGTTGAACTGCTGAATGGTACAATGTCTTAACTTCTGCTGTTAAACTGCCAAGACTGGACGTCCATCATCATGGATCTGTGTTAGGATGATGCAGGTAAAACTGAAGGTTTGGCATCTGTCACACAAGCAATAGTAGCACCATACATGTTACATTTTCCAATGGGTAGGGAACATTCAAGCAGCTGAGCCATGCTCCCATTGTGCAGATGAGTTCACAGTGGCTGTAGTGGGACAGTGGCTGAATTGGCTCTAGTACCGAGTGTAAACAAAATGCGCCATCATCTGTTAGTATACTGGACGTATTTAAAGAAGCACTGAAGGTGGCAATACACACAGTGATGGTATCATATAGGTCAGGACACATGGTGTCTTACCATAATGATTTGCATGCTATTGCTGCACAGAAGTTGCTACAAAGGTAAATACTTTCCTCCTAAACTAAAGTTTTGGGGTCTGTCAAGACTTGGTTGATGTTAAATTGATAATACTGGAATATTTTACAGAATAATGGGCAAGTTCTAGAGTGTTAACATAACACACAACACTCAATAATGTCTCATAACACCACCAGTTGACCTCGTTGGCACATGCAATTCTTGATATGGTGTGGACAAGTAATGGTTTGTATATATGTGATCAATAGTTTTAGGACTATATGTAGGGTACATGCACCTCAGTATCAGAATCAGAGCCAACTCTATACCCCGTGCTGTGCACTATGGTAAATGACCATAGTCATCAGTGATATGCTGTCCACATAAAATCAGTGATGTGCATAGAAACACGCACAATCACAAGGATAGCTCCCCATTCAATCTTTAGTCCAGGGGAACCCCTCATAGCCCATTATCTATGTCATGTCACAGACATACATTTCAGAGAATGTCATACATGTAGACATATTGTGGTGCTTCAGAGATTCTAAATATTCATTTGTGTGTGTGCACGCACATGAATGTCTGTATGTTTGTGGCTATCTATTTTGTGTGCACTTTAATTCTTGTGTAGATGATGACTGTCATAACTATGCAGTCGTATTTTTTGCTGAAAATGTGGAGTCTGTCTGATTCCACAGGTGTTCACATATTAACATTTCCTGGGCAAGTATTGACAGTGCAACATTATTTGCATGAATATCATGTTTTCTCTCTCCACAGTCACTTGTGATAGCATGTAATTGCACATGGGTTTACATGACACCTTGACAGATCACTTGCACAAGCATACCATCATCATTGTCCTTCCATGAATTGCTATCCTTCCTTTTCTAGCTCTTTGTTGCCATCTAGTGATGAGTCACATTGATGTTCCTGATAAGTTATCTGAGCTCCATGATGTAGGCCTCCTATTCACACCCTGCAATAGAAAGTCACTGTGCTTTGATGTTATCATACTGTGCAAAGTTGCACATATAGTGTTTTCTTAGTTGTGCACTGCAGAATCACCCCAACACACACGCATGTTCACACACACACACACACACACACACACACACACACACACACACACACACACACACACACACACGCACACACGCACACACGCACACACACACACACACACACACACACACACACACACACACACACACACACACACACACACACACAAAATCACCTGAATTGAGACTTCAGCTACCCAAACCATTATTCAGCCACATTTTTGCTCATGCTGTGTGTTTGATTATTGGCTTCCATTACACACAATTGAGGATTGCATATAGGTTTTATTAGACATGAGGATCCACAAGGATTCCACTGTCACCTGACAAAAAACCCATAAAGGCATGGTACTGATAGGTATGCATTAGTATACTTTTATAGTGCACAAATACATGCTAATAATATATGCACTGAGTCATGTACTCATTCTGTAGATGATGTTATGGAATATCCTTTATTATGATGCTGAGTCTCAAGACACAGCATCACCATATATAGGAACTGTGCACATTACCAAGGAATAAAGATGAAATCTGAAGGCTCTAGCTATCTGCTAACCACCTGTCCTAGCAGTTGATTGAATATTATCTGATCCAGCTGATATAGTACTGGCCATCATCCTGGAAGGTAGACAGTATAGTGATTCAAATATAGTCAGTGGCTCTGAAAAAGCCTGTGAGGTGTGTTATCACAGAACAATTTCATGCCTGCTTGAGTCTGTGTAGTTATCAGTCACATGATTCAGTCAGTTAGGACCTTGTGCAGAATTTAATGCAGAAAGCTGTCCAAGACATCTCTATTGCATCAGTTATGTTTTATTGGAATGTCCTAGATGCAAGTATTTCCAGCAGTATCCAAACCAAAGCATATCACACAGACAAATAATTTACTAACAACTACAAGAATGAGCCAGCCAAGCTAGAGTCTTTACTGTGTAATACCTTAAACCTTCTATAGTAAACACCCATGTGATATATGCAAATTAACTCTTAAGGATATAATAATCAGATTTTGGTCTTTAGTAAGTGGAATTTCCACATTGGATGCATAGACTCTTAAATATGTTACACACAGGACACACACAGCCATCAGCAGCTCTGTGTCTATTTGGTACCAATCAATGACATCCTGATCAGGGAGATGGTCCACCTGGAGTCATTGATCATGCCTGGCTGGTCACCTCATCTATGAAGCATTTGCAGCAGGTTGTTTCCTCCTTCACTGTTTGAGTATTCAGCTGCATGGCACTTGCTGGCAAGGAAGGCAGCATGATTCTTCTAAGTTTTGTGCAGTATTCTGTCCAAAAGTGTCCGATTCAGAATAGCCTGCCATCTTAATGTTATTCTTTACCTTTGCAAAAGGCTCTGTTGTAGTCAGAAAGTTTTAAGAGTGTTGTGCGGCCCACAAGCCAGCATTGCTTGCATACACACTTCTTCAGTTGCATGCATCTCTATGATCAGTTTGTTTGAAAATGGCATCTCTAACTTTCAATTGTAGTGCCTTGCTCCAAGCATAAATCATTTTGAATGCAGGTAACAGTTCAACTTTATGCAGTGTCAGTGGCACAACAGGTATCACATTTGCCTTTAGTGTAGAAGGCTGTGGGTTTTATTCACACCCAAGATAGATGGCTTGCTGACACTGTAGTGCAGCATCAGGAGGATGCTGCTGTCCTGAGTGTGTCATACTTCAGGTGAAGCATTTAACCAAGGTCCCATCTGCTTGAGATGGTGGTAGCTCAGGTGGATGTGAAAGATCCCAAGGCACCTATTGAAAAGAGTAAGGGGTCCTTTGTTTCAAACATTAATTACAAAATTACATATTTAAGTACTTTACAGTGTACAATTTTCACTTCTTTCTTGTATCATTATACAATCATAATTATCTTACTTCCCTTTGTTATGTGGACTTTTGTCCTCATTGCCTTTATTAGACTCCATGTTTTTTCCACATCCACCATCTGAATTTTCTTAAAAATGTTAATTTCCATTTCCATTAAACATTATTTCATTTATTCTTTCATTTCAAATTGTCCACAAAATACTAAATAATCTTTTAGTTGCATTAGTAATGCATTCTTTAGTACTATGCATATAATATCCATACTTAGTCATATCCATATTTATACAATCTATTTGTTTGATACCTTCAAAAAATTCTTCACATAGTTTTTCCCATAATTATGTAACCCTTCTACATTGCCAGAAAACATGTTCTGTATTTTTATCTTTGCCACAATATATGCAGACTCTTTTACTTATTTTATAAGGCATATTTCCCTTTACTGCTAATTTAATTATCACTAATCTCCATAAAAATCTTGATATTCTATTTGCATATTACACCTTTTCTTTTTTTATACCTTTAACTTTTTCATTTGTTTAATCAGCCAAAGGATTAATATAATAATATTGCATGATGACATTTTATACCACACTTTCCTTTCATTTTCAATTTCATCAATTTTTATTTTCCATGAAATAATTTTTTTATGATAATATCTCATTTCATCATTTGTACAGCCAGGGGAGCAGCCACTGTGATGCAGCGGTTAGCGTTGTTGCCTCACAGCAAGAGGTTCTCCAGTTCGATCCTCGGCTGGGGCACCTTCTGTGCAGAGTCTGCATGTCCTCCCTGTGGTCGCGTGGGTTTTCTCCGGGTACTCCGGTTTCCTCCCACATCCCAAAGACATGCTGTAGGTGGATTGGAGACTCTAAATTGGCCCTAGGTGTGAGTGTGTGCGTGTTTGTGCCTTCTGTGGAAGGTTGGGTGCCAGGCTGGCAACTCAACACTGTAAAACCCCACTGCCAATCTTGAACGGACAGGTGATCCACTGTGGTGACCCCTAACTGGGAAAAGCCGAAAGAAGAAGATCATTTGTACAGCCACTTCCTCTTTTGATTTTTTTAACGTATCCTGATACCACTCCATTTTATATCTTAATACATTTACTATCAACTTCTCATTTTTTAGCATTTATCCAAAACAAAACTCTATACAAATTCAGTGAAGCAGCATATATAATCAGGTTTATTAGTCTTAAATACCCATCTTCCTTATCCATATATAAGACTCATCTGTTCACTGGATTCAGCCTTGAGTCCATATAAAAGAAAAGAAAGCTTCTAGTATTTCTTTTTATAAATTATTGGCAACAAATGGATACTTGCAAAAATATGCTATCTTTCCCAGTATAATTGTATTAATCAAATGAACCTTTTTATTAAAAGATAGCATGTATGTTTTCCAAAAACAACAAAGCTCCTTTATGTCATCTATTATCCTTTTCCTTTGCTCCCAACTTACATTTTTACCTCCAAATCTTATATCTAAGACAGACATTTCTTTCACCAAAAAGATATTCTTCCTGTCATTACTATATCACCCAGTCCTTTACTCTTGTCTTTACTTAAATTCATGTCTATTGTGTTTAAGCATTCATATGCATACCATATTATTTCTTTTACTCAGACATTTTTTATAATCATTGTAATAACATCAGCATAAGTAAACATAACTGGAATTTTTGTACCTTCATTAGTAATATAAATACCATCCATATGTATATTCACAGCCCTAACCATTACATCCATAGTTAACACAAATAGTATACTACTCATGGGACATCCTTGATGTATGCCATTCTTTATGTGTATTTCTTTGCTTAACCACCCATTCACTAACATTCTTACTTTATTTTTGCCATATGCTGAATGATAAACATTCTTAATTTTTTTACCAGTGTTATAGTCTCTCATAATTATCGACAAACTTTCATTTTGTACTGTATTAAATGCTATATTTAAGTATTCTGTCATAAGCTCTTTCCTGTGTATAATATCCACAATTTCCCTTGCTATTAACAACAATTCCTATCACCCTTTTCCTTTTAAACTACATATGCCATCTTCCATAATATTTTTCATTTTACTTTACATTCTCTTCTGAATTATTTTCATTAAAATCTTGTAACCTGCATTGTTCAATATAGGTCTCCAATTTGTGATTTCATTTTGCCTTTCTTTTTCCATACAAATTTAAATATGCCACTGCATAAATATGTATACATAAAACCTTCATTTAATCACTTATTCATAACTTTTAAAAAACATGTTTTGCCACTCTGCAAAATTCTTACAGAATTGGTTTTCTATTCTATCTGAACCTACAACTCATTGTAAATTAACTTGTCCAGGTATTTTCTCTAATTCTTATAAGGAAACTTCATTTTCTAATTCTTTATTTTCCTTATCTGATAATTTTTTAACACTCCGTTCTGTTTTGCACACCTTTTTTATCTTGAAAGTTTTTTACATAATTTATTACAATATTCATAAGTTTTTTCCCTGAGACTTTCTTACCTTTCGTCTATCACCTTTCATTTCTGTCATTATGCTAGTATTCTTTTTAACTGTACTGCTTACCTCTTTTTACATTGTAAGGGACATCTTTGCTTAAATAATAATTTTATTTTCTCTTGATTCTTTTCATAAAGTCTCCATTCTGTCACAAAATATTCTGTCATTCCTTTCTAAATCTTTTAAAGCATATAATCACATTGTCATATAATTAACTTTTTCTGTTTTTCTTACATCTGATTGCCATTCTAAAAATAACATTTCTTAAATTTGTTTGAATGAGTGCCACCACTCGGGTCTATATTAGCATTTTAACAGGGCAGAAAATCGAACGCCCTTATGTCAACACATATTGAACGAAATGTCACTATCTCAAATGGCCAGAACAGCGATTTTTTTCCCAGGGGAAAAAAATTGCTGGGCTAACAACAAAAAAAACAAAAAAAAAACAAATGGACAGATAAAATAAAGTGGGGGGCTTCTCCCCTCACTTCTGATGTGGGGGGCTGTGCCCCCACACACCCCTACTTAAATATACCTACTCCGAGATCACACTAAAGTGGAGGAAATGGCAAATTCCCAACAATGGCCCAGCGATTTTTTTAACCTGGGAAAAAATCACTGTTCTGGCCATTCGAGATTTAAGCATTTTGTGCTATATGTGCATACATAAGGGCATTCGATGTTCTGCTCTGTTGACATGCTAATATAGACGCCCACTACTCAGACCAATTTTTATAACATACTTTTTTAGAAATACGATTTTGCCATAACTGTTTACTTTTTTTGTTTCCATTATAATTTCATCATTTCTCAATTATTATTCTTATTCCTTAGCCCAATCTAATATACTCCTTATTTTCCTTTATCTCTATTCATATGGCTGCATGATCTGAAAAATCTGTTATAAGCATTGCTTCTTCAGCAATATTTGAACATTGTGATAAAATGAAGTACTCTATTTCTGTCTTATATACACCTTGAGTGTTTGTCCATGATTTATTATTCCAGAGCTTTAAATTATACATTTATAATCTCAAACAGTTTCTTAACATCATTTCTTTTTATCTCAAATCACAATTCAAATCTCCTGTAAATATTATTTTATATTTATTACTACATAATACAGAAATTTATGAATTGCATTTTTCTTTCTTTACTCATAACACAGGAATACAATGATATAAGTCTATATACCTGAATATGCCATCTGAGATCTTCAATAGTTAATCTTCCTAACATTACCAGTGTTACATTCAATATTTTCACTGACTTCCTAAAAAGCAGCACTATAACAGAACTGTGCCTCTTTTCCAAAGCTTTTCTGTTTGCAATCTCTCTTCTTGTGTCAGAAATCTTATATCTTCCAATATTATTACATCAACATAACATGCATTACACCAATTTAAGATGACTATTCTATATTTTAATGCTATTTGCATTTACTGAAAGCATTCTAAAGTTTTCATTATAGCTATGTTGCAGCTTACTTGAAATTGTGTATATCTTTAGATAAGTTCAAGCATTTATCTCTTTTAAATTATCAATTTCCTTTACTTTTCTCTTTACACTTATCCTTTTAAAAGTTTATTTTTCTTCATCTTACTCTTCTACTTTTCCAGTTTATATCTTTCACATCACTTATTTCAGGGCCTTCTTATATAATATCTTCTGTTTCATTGCTGCTAGTGGCCTGTTCTTGCTTCCTTACTTTCCCTTTATCCAACATTGCTACCATTTCTTCTCTTCATATACTGCATTTTCCTCACTTTTGTTTTATTTCCTTCTGCACTTATTATACTATGAATATGAGCAATTTTCTCTTTTTCCACTTTCAGAACAATATGACAGTCCCATTCACTAGTCCATAATCCTGTATTATCATAAACTTACTAATGCCCATAACTAAATGTCTCTTCAAAGTTTAATTTTCAACCTAAGTTTGAAATTCAACATGTGTTTTCTTTATTGTTTCACTGTGAAATGCTTTAACCACACATGTTGTGATGCCCGTGCCATGGCCCAGCAATCAAGGAGCCTCAATCCTCACTATTAACACCAGAGAGTGTATCTCATATATGAGGAAAGGATAACAAATACACACAGTAAATTGCAGTTTCCCTTAAGAGCACACAGAGATCACAGTCAGTCCAGGACTGGTCACTCCCTTGCTCCCCAGGTCCCCAATAAGACTCTCCACTGGCACAGCTATAGGGCCCAGATCTCAGCCTAGCTGGGCAAGCTAAAATCTCCAGCACCCTCTCTGTCCAACCACTGCTTCATGTCCCTGCCCAAGTAGCTGACACACACACACTTTGAGATAAGCTTTTATACAACCACACAAACACTTCTGGGGAAGGCTGGCACAGGTTCTCCAGCTGTGCCCCTTTTACCCAGACTATACAGTAGAAATCACTGCCACCACCCAGCTAATAATTATCAGCTACTCAAAGGCCCTTAAACGGGTGTCCAATTATTACTGTGCAATATTACTATCCAATTGGTAGTCTAGCCCACGGCTAAAGCTATAGGAGTGGCTTTGTACAATTTTACCAAAGGCATACAAGTACTTTAAAGAGCTTAAATTATCTATACACAAAACAGCCACAGTTAAAAGGTTTTAAAATATTTAATAATAAATAATTAAAACCACAAGACAATACTTTCTACTACACAGTCAGTGCTAGACAAGAGAGTTCAGAAATCACACAGAAATACTTAAAATAAATCAGAAGTACAGTACTGACATCACAGAAAAATACTTAGTCTAAACTTTCTAATTTCTAGCTCTCTAAAACAAAACACAAGTCTAAGATAACTTACATAAGACAACAGGCAGAGTGCTGATGAGTTGGATATCAAGACAAAAATGCTTAATGCTTTCTGATTCTCTCTCTTTAAATTGTATTGCAGTTCTGATAAACATTGCATCATCTTTTACACCTTACTGGAATTCCCAGGCTACACATTAACTGCATTCACATTCTTAACATCTCCCTTTTGTTATCTTACAGCCGGTTAGGAACAAAGCAATAAAAATACATTTGCATGTTTAAATCTAGCAATTTAACTCTTGGTTAAAACAATAGAAAGAATTTCTTCATCTAGACTTTTCAGCACCACTGTTCACTTCAAAGGGTCACCATATGCTTTTACTGGGTCAGTAGAGAGCACTGTTGCCACATTTTTGTAACAGCATTTCTTTATATTTAAGACAACAAGGGTGTAGTTTTACATTGATATTTACAAATGATTTATCTACACAATTCTATCTGGCTAGGCTGGCAGCCTTCACCCATCTCTACCAGTCTTCACACAGGTATTTCAGGGATTACAGTTCTTTTTCATGCTCTCCCAAAAAGCTTTCCATAACTGAACCAGTCTCAAAAAATGTCACAAAATGTATTTTTTATGAATAAGAATAAAAGCTATTTCCTCATGAACTTTTACAACTAATGGCACCATCAAATTATCCCAAATGTCATATATGTCCATTTCATTTTACTTCTTTATTCTGGATTCTTGCAATGTATTTCCTTTTATTCTTGACATTACCTTTCTTCTGTTTCTCCCTCAGCACTTTCCTTGCATTGTCCTTAGTCTCAGAATATAATTTCTTTTTAAGACTGCCTTCTTTCAAAATGCCTTCATATTCTCCTGATTGGATTTTATTCATAATTTCACCCCAAGAAACATCTTTTCTACTCTCTGGCTTACTCTGCATTAACAGTTCACCCAAAATATTATTCCACACTTCTCCTGACTCGAGGGTTGTAGTAATACACCCATCATTTCATAAATAATTTGCTTCCGATGAAGCAAACAAGTTTTGCTGAAATAACTCCATTGAATGATGAAATGATTCCACTACAGCACCAGCATTTGGGATTCCTTGAGTGCTGTTCTCCCAGCCACCATTGCACCAAGACCAGAAAAAAATATACTCTTAATGAGCAGAATAAGTTCCAGAATGCCCTGGTGAAATTTCTGCTAGTAGTATAAATACTACCTCAGGTCTCCCCAAAAAGAGGCCATTTGTCTAGTGGGACTAATGTAGTCAATAAAGAATAAATAAATAAACTACATAATAAGCCGGGTTTTGGTTTCTCACAGTACAACAAAGTATACAGTTTTAGCATAGCTGAAACCTTCTTTAAATGCAAAATATTAATTTTTAATAGAAGTGTTGAGGTTTAATCTCAAATACAAGTATATAGCTCATGGGATTGGTGCTAAAATTGTGCTTCTGGTGAGAGAAGAAGCAAAGGAGTAATGTATCCCAACAGAGTGAAGCTGTGCTGAAACCAGCATTAGTAGTAGCCGGGCAGTAACCATTCATGCGACTCCCCTCTTTACATCATTCTTGACAAGCTAATTCTTTGTTTTTCAGTAAGTACTGCTTGATTTCTTTCTAACTTTAGAATATCTGCCTAAATACTTCATCCTTAAATTTTCAGGGTCTATGCATTATTTTCCCCCCAAGTGCTTGGCAGTGCTCTGTACAGGCTCAGACACCTTGAATGACATTTTTCTTGTAAAAGGACTATATAAGGAAACAGCTCCAATACTTAGCAATAATGACCATTTCTCCTGGCATGACTAAAGGTCAGTTTCCTGTACTTTCTCCTATTAACCTGGTGAACTTGGGCATTCTGAGGCAGTGGACCAACTGCCTCATGTACACAGACAACCCTGTCCTCTTACCTCCCAACACTCAAACTTGTGAGAGATGCACTTATATATCCAAATTGGAAGCCATGCACTCTTAAGCCAAGACCGGAATAGCTGGTCAAGAGGAGATGGTCAACAGCTGCACCACACCACATGCAACACATAGCCCTCTAGAACAACCACCATCACAGCTCCCACATAAAAAGTCAAACCACACACCCACCTTCGCAGAGGTTCTCAATAGAAATCTACCCAAACAGCAGAGACCTCCAAGGCAGAAACACACTCAACCACCACAACACAGCACAAACCACAAGACACATAGTTCACCTACACAGTGTGCCCCTCAATCTAAGCCCCTAAAACAAAACAGTTTGCCCAATGCACTAATCATAGGTGACTCAATAGTAAGGCACACGGATGTCCCACTCACTAGGTTGAATAAGGAGAAGGTAACAGTCAGCTGTTTATCAGGTGCCAGAATCTGACACATAACACATGCACTCAGGTCACTCCACAACAAGTACAAATATGACTCTGTCACTGTTCATGTGGGAGTGAATGACCTGAGACACACCTCCCTGGACTACATGAAAAGAGACATGGAGAAGCTCTCGGATTATGTGGCCCAGGCAGGTATGACCCTAGCCCTGAGCTGCATACTACCATCACCCAGAATGATACCACAGTACAAGCAGGAAATGATTGACTTCAACAATTGGCTAAGTTTCTGGTGTCATTCTAAGCGAATCCAGTAACTGTCTGCTTGGGATGACATGATTGACAGACCTCAATACTTTGCCAGAAATTGCCTGCATCTGTCACCCCTGGCTATCTGGATACTGGCTAAAGCTCTTACCACCCCTATTGTGCCTTTTTTAGGTGATGTTCCAAAGACTAAATTACCACCATAACAGCTGTAAATAAATACAATCTGAGGGTCATGCTGCTCAATGCTAGAAGTCTAAATCTCAAGATGCACTTGCTTGAAGCACTCCTCAAAATGGGGAACATCAACATTTGTGCTGTAACAGAGACCTGGTTTAAAGCAGCAGAAAGCAGCCCTGTGCTACCAGTCTATAACTCATTCTACACCTTTCGGCCCCAGAACATGGACCGAAGCTCCAAAGGTAGTGGATGCACACCTCCAGACTAGTAGCTCAGCATAATGTATCTGAGATACTTCAAGTACAACTAGCATTGGATAAGACAGCGATTCAGGCCATAGCCTGCTATAGGTCCCCAACCATGTCCCAAGACTCTCACTCCACGTTCCTAAGCACCCTGGAAACTATTAGGGTCCAAACCAACATGCTCATATTAGGTGACTTCAACTACCCCTCCATCAACTGGGAAAACTATTCATGCACCAACACACTGGCCTGATGCTTTCTGGAATTCATTAATTCCAATGCCTCGAACCAGCTCATTCTTACCCCCACTAGAGGAAGCAATATCTCTGACCTGGTTACTACTAACATGGGCAAGTTGCTCGACACCAATAGTCAATTCTTCTCTGGTTAGATCCGACCACAAACTAATCACATTGAATATCCACATCTCGCCCACACCCCCTGCAAAGGTAACCACCATGAAAAACCTCTCCAAAGCTGATTTTGGGATCCTAAAAACAGAGGTGGTTAACCTGACAGCACCCATATCAATGGAAAATAGATGCATGACTGCTGAATCATACAACAATGCACTGTATGAACACGTACATAAATGCATGGAATTAGCCATACCCAACAGAACCAAGACACTCTCCTCTAAAAAAAGAAAGCCAATCTGGTGGTCCCCTGCCATTAATAAACTCTACAATAGAAGGAAGAAACTGTTGCAGAAAAAGGTGAAGTCCTAAGACTGGAAAAACTCCCTTATTAGCCTCAACAAAAAGTTGAGATCCCTCATTAAAACCTCTAAAGCCAGCTATGAAGGCAGAATTGTGGCAGACACTAAAAACAACCACAAAGCCTTCTATAGTTATATCAAGAATCTCCATGGCAATACCCAGGTTTGTTGTGAGTTACTGCAAAATTGTACCTCCTATACTGAGCCAACAAATATTGCCAACATACTGGCCGACAGATTTCAGTGCCAACTTTACCCCTCTCTCCCCTCCATAAAGGACCAATCACAATACCAGAGGAATGCCAAACACCCAGCATTACTGCAGTACAGATTAAAGCTGCATTATGCAAGGCCAAGAATACAGCCTCCATGGGACCCAACAATATCCCTTGATGTGATTTACATGAACTACAAAGTGAACTGGCACCTGTTCAATCATAGCCTCACCTCAGGCTTTGTCCCTACTGAATGGTACACTGCTACAGTCATCCCTCTTCGTAAAGGGGGAGCGACTACTGACCCTGGGAATTACTGCCCCATTAGCCTGATGAGTCTGATATGTAAGGCTATGAAGCACATCATCATGGACCTAATTAATAAGGATATAGGGAATCTCCAAACTCTAGATCCCACTCAATTTTGTTTTGTAAAAGGTAGATCATGCCTGCTCAGCCTGGTTGACTTCTTTGAGTCAGTCACCAGAGCTGTGGATGAGGGCAAGGCAGTTCATATAGCCTACCTCGATCTGGCCAAGGCCTTTGATACCATTCCCCACTCAGGAATTATTGATAAACTCACCAGACTAGACATCAACCCCTATATCACTAGGTGGGTTGCAATTTGGCTCACAGATAGTACCCACAGTGTGAAAGTAGCAGACTCTAAGACAGACTGCTGACCAGTCATGAGTGGAGTCCAACAGGGATTGGTCTTGGGTCCTCTCCTGTTTGGCATCTACTTCTCAGAAGTCCAGGCCAACACGGAGGGAATCTGACTGACCAAGTTTGCAGATAACTGCAATCTGAGAGCCATTATTAACTCTCCAAGTGATGTAGACATCCTACAGAAAGGCCTCACTGAGACCAACGACTGGTGTTGAAGCCATGGCCTTAAGCTTAATGCCAAAAAAAGTGTCATCATACCCTTTGGGAAAAACTCAATTCCCACTAATTACCACATCGATGGGAGCCCACTGAACACTGTTGGCGTTATAAGAGATCTGGGGACACAGGCTGACAGCAACCTCTCCTTTGACCACCAGATTGCCACTGTGGTCAGAAAGTCCTTCTATGTGGCACATCTCATTACCAAGGGTTTTGCATCCAGGAAGAAAGAGGTCATCATCTCTCTCTACTCTTCCCTCATTAGGCCAATCATCAAGTATAATGCCCCATTTGGCATGCACCTCACTAGACACCTGCAACAGCTGGAAAGGCCACAACAGTACCTCACAAAGAGGATCCTAGGCCTTAAACACATGTTCTACATGGACAGACTCAAAAATCTCCAGCTATTCTCTGTCTCATATCATCTACTAAGAGGCGATCTCTGCTTGACGTACAAAGCCATGTCTGACTCAGCTCTGTTAGAAATGCTACATCTAAAGACATCCTAATCCCTCCACACCACACACTCCAAAGACCTCAACCTCATTACCACAATCAACAGACCATACTGGAGGTACAGGTTCATAACCTAGAGACTGCCCATGCTCTGGAATAGACTTCACATACATGTCAAGCAGAGCACCTCACTGGCCATCTTTAAGAGAAATCTTGATGAGTGGATGGGAAATAGAAAGCTCACTCCGGAGATCACTCCAGTGGCTCTACTTGATAGAGGCACTAGGAACTAACTTCTGGCAGCATGATGCCAGGGCACTTCTATGGGCTAGGCTTGTAAAGGCTCCAGGGCCATTAGCCTAGTACACACCTATGAACCTATGAATCAAAGTCACTGTGTTCATCTAAGCTTTATTTTCTGAAGATCAGTCTCAGTAGTTATATGAATTATTAAGGAACACTGGGGCCTCAACATGTCTGTTTCCACTGACAGTAGTACCTCTAAGCCATCCAGAATTCCACAAGATATTCATATTGGTGTGTTCTTCAGAAAAATGGTGTTTTTTTTCTGGTGGGCCTAAATAATGATAGACATTTGAGTTTCAGACTTCATGTCCTTCTGAAAATGTGTGCTAATGCAAACAAGAGATTATAGTAACTTTCTGAGTTTATAGGAGCGATATATAAAACTATTTTTTTCGTATTCACATTTGTTATACACGTTCAAAAACATACATACATTTTGTCTACTTAACTATATTTTTGTCCACCTATTAATCTGTCCTTATTGTTCCACAAAGTTTATACAGACTATATTTACATTTTTACATACATTTATTCCATTTTTATTTAGCATTTATAACTCCTTGGGATGGCAGTTCTTTTTATGAGCAGTGTATCTATATTCACATTTAGGCTGTTTTGTGGTTCAGATTGATTTGATTAACTATGTTCAATTTTGATTGGTCCATCAGTTTTATTTATTAAAAATGACTTCTCTGGTTTGTCACTCTGAAGAAGTCTGTTTTTAGATGAAAGTGCTCAGTTGTGTTTATTTATTAAAGTTTAAGGTCTTCAGGTTCAGTTTACTTGTGACGTCTTTTTGTTTTTAGTCATTCTGTTGAGTTTTTGTTTTGATTACTTATATATAAAACTGTACCTGATTTGGGTCTTTGACCCTTCATTATGTTTGGCTTTTTCCAGAATTCTTGCATTTAAGAGTTTGCGAAGTTTATATATATATATATATATATATATATATATATATATATATCACTAAAGTGCCTATTGTATATTGTACTTTCTTTATTGTCTCTAGATATTTCTGTAGAATTCTATATAAAACCAACACTGTACCTGTCAATGTTGTTCTTGTTTTATTGGAGCTTTTCTCCCTGGGCCTCGGGTGAAAATGGGTCAACAAATGTAAAATAAATAAATAAATATATATATGAGTAAGTTACCATCTATGAAATAAATTAATCTGGTTAGCATACCCAATGGGTGAATTCTAATATATAATAAATTGTTCCTTTTATCTGTCATATCAGAGTTTGTGAATGTGGTAGAAAGTTGTATTTTCTGCAAGCTGTCTCAAAAATTTTTATTTTTTCTAGAATTATATTATATGTACTTACAGCATATTACCACTTTCATGTACATTTTATTGGGGAATCTTGCAATAACATATTTTTTGTTTTTTTATTCAGTATCTATTTTATTTTATTTCACCAGAAAAAATGGAGTGCACCTGGTAAAAATCACAAATCAATCAAATACCAGTTGCAGTGAACAGACCACCACAGAGCTGTTAGCCAAGGATAAAGTTACCCAAGAAAACGGCCACTACACGTTTTCTGTAAATGCAGATTGCTGAAGAAGGATGAATCTACCAGATATAAAATCCAATTTATTGAATTGCAAAAGAAGAAAACTGCCACAACACGTTTTCAAAATTAGAATATAAACATTGCTAAATGCCACAAAACGTTTTCATAGGAGTAACACTCGAACTTCATCAGATATGAAAAAACTTTCATGTTGTCACTTCCTTTTTATATACATCTTAATTGGAACATTAATTCAATTGATCAATTAGTCTTTTAAAGGAAATTGCACTCAAACACTTCAAATGAATAAATTACATAAAATAATTTCCTAAAACATCAAATATTTCTTACAATAAACTTTAAAAACCTATTCACTGATATAAATGATATTGTATTAAAATATTCCATATAAATGCTTAATGTATTTAAAATACATATTGAATATATATAAAACTTTTATGATACAATATATAATATATGAAATATATAATAAAAATGGACTACATATTACCAACAATTTAATGCAACTAATACAATATACTGTAGATGTGAATATGCAAATGCAAAAGACAAGAACAACTGGAATCCAAAAACGTACCACGGAGCCCTTGTACCAGCAACAACAAGTAGGTAGTCTTAACGAATTTATTTATCACAAACGTTTTCGCCGCACAAAGGTGCAGCTTCCTCAGAGAAAACAAATTAACGAATTTATTTATCACAAACGTTTTCGCCGCACAAAGGTGCAGCTTCCTCAGAGAAAACAAATTAACAATTAATTTATCACAAAAAAAGGGTGACAACAGTTGAAAAACTCAACACAAAGGTGAAAAAAATAACAAAAAAAAGATTGACATAGAAAAAAGTCATAATGCATAAATACATGTTGTGTAAATGGTAAAAAAAGTAAATAAACACAAAGTTAACTAAAACCTTTCAAGAAAAAAAGTTAAAAAATATGACATAAAAATAAGTCATTCAATCACAGGAATAAATAATAAGAAATAAATTATAAAAATATATTTACATAAACAAAATAAATAAAAATACACAATCATAATAAGTAATAAAAGAAATCAACAAAAATAAAATTTTAAAAGTAAATCATATATGTAAAATGGTAATCCATTATAAAAAAAAGAATTGCATGCATGACTTATAGGTACCATTATAATTGAGCAACTGAGATACAGGTTTAAAAGAGGCAAGATATTATGTATAAACAAAGTGAAGAAGTGGTGGCCATATCAAGAGGTTTGGTGGTAAACAAGCAAAGTTTTAAATGTTTAGCTCAAAAAAAAAATTTTGTATAAATTGAAAAATCACAGAGAAGCATAAGAGGTACAGGAGTTTCTACTAATTTGAAACTAAAATCGATAAAGCATTTGTTACAGCTGAAGCAACATCTTGGTGTTGATGTTAACAGTTCATTAGATTTGCTTCTACATTTCTTTTTCTTCTTCTGTGTGGACATTGGAGCCTATGCTATGTACATGGTCAACTTATTGATGAGCATCAAAGTTTAATTTGAAACAAAGTTTTGTTTTTTTGATCTTAAGAAAGTCGCATGGATTTTACCTGTGATCAATGAAAAACAAGTATCAATATCTTGAAGGTGTGTTTTAAAGCCATTAGGGCAAGGAATAAAATTTGGTCATTGGCTGAACTTTTTTTAAGTGATTGTTCTACATTAAAACATGGTCACTACCCTTCAACATAAAGAAGTGAATTTAGAACCTTCATTGCAAAAAACACATTAGAATGTCCTTATATTTTGATTAGGACCAGTTCTTAATCATGATAATAGTTCCTCTCTTAAGTTTAATTGCATTGTTGATCAATGAATTAATTCCAGGACTGACATTATAAAGGAAAATTCAATAGTTTATAACGGAATCTCATTTTGTCTAATAGGACTGACTCCTAATCCATTGATATAGAAAAATGGCAACTTATAAATGGCACCTAATGACACACTCCTTAGCAACATGTATATAACAAGTGTGACATGACTGACACAGCATAAGTTAAAACAAGTCTAAAAAGTACTTGACCATTAAGGCCAAAACCACAATTTTGTTTACACTGGCTGTAACCATCGCATTGATTCTGGAAAACTGGAACAAACACAGGACTTCTAACAGCACAGAAATTTTCAGGATTAGATTTCTTTTAGGATAACTTCCATGTGGTTCTTATTTTACTTTATCTGAATATTCAAGTAAAATGTACAAATCTCCGACAACTTGTAGTCCATGAAAGCAATAACTGAATTAACAAAATGTGTGAGACCTCAGCAATACTTTTTATACTGTTAAACTTGAACTAATAGAGACTGCAAGTACTATGATTGAGGACCTATCTCTAGATGTTTTAACAACTAAACATCATGGACCAACAACTGTAGACTTTTCTACATTGTGACTTTGTAGCCGCTCTTTTCTGCACTCGGAACGGAATCCACTAACCACTAACACTCTTACCCTGTAAGAACTTCTGTTATGGCCATTTTACAAGTGACCAATAACACGCTTAGACATCTCTACAGTAAACAAAAGGATAGACAACGGAGGGGCAACTTAATAGAGAGCTATCATAAATGCCACAAAACGTTTTCATAGGAGTAACACTCGAACTTCATCAGATATGAAAAAACTTTCATGTTGTCACTTCCTTTTTATATACATCTTAATTGGAACATTAATTCAATTGATCAATTAGTCTTTTAAAGGAACTTGCACTCAAACACTTCAAATGAATAAATTACATGAAATAATTTCCTAAAACATCAAATATTTCTTACAATAAACTTTAAAAACCTATTCACTGATATAAATGATATTGTATTAAAATATTCCATATAAATGCTTAATGTATTTAAAATACATATTGAATATATATAAAACTTTTATGATACAATATATAATATATGAAATATATAATAAAAATGGATTACATATTCCCAACAATTGAATGCAACTAATACAATATACTGTAGATGTGAATATAATTCAAATGTATAAATGTCATATCACTGACATTATATGTATTATAACTTCGCAGATCTAAGCTTGAGTAAAGGGGCAATGGATATGTGGTCATTCATGCCCAGAGATTTATTGGCTTCTAAGACTACGTGCCAGTATGTCTCTCTATATTCTAATTTGGTTTCCCAGGGGCCTCCCCTAAGTTATCTTGGAACCATTTCTACCACATGAAAGTGAAATTTAGCTTGGGGGCATTGAAGGGTGTGTTTGTATAAAGCATTTCTAGAACTTTGCTTCTGGATGTCATTCATATGTTCATATATTCTATGCTTTAAAGTTATCTCAGTCTTCCCTACGTAGAATCCTTCACACCCTTTACATAAAGCAATATACACTACCCCCTGGGAGTTGCAGTTTGAATAATTTGAAGCTGCTATCCATTTCTTCCTAGCTGTTAAAAATATTTTTTGTTGATGTGTAATATATTTGCATTGGGGGTATGCTCCACATTTGTATGTGCCCTTAGATTTACTAGAAAATACAGAAAGATACTTATTGTCTTCTAATAAGTTTTTTATATTGTAACCTTTCCGGAATACAGTTTTAATAGTTTTGCCTTTTAAGTTAGGTAAGTCAGTAAATTCATTAAATTTGACCCATTCGCTTTCTACTATATTTTTAATTACATAAGCATTAGCACTAAAATTAGTAATAAAAATATTGTTATATGTTGAACCTGTTTTGCATTCCTATTGGCCTGTTAAAAATTCAATTTGTATTGACCCCATCCCTAAAAGAGGTTTGAATTTTCCTTGTCTGTTGGAATGCACTTCCCTTTGTATGTCAGTTATTAGTTCAGTAGGATATCCTCTCTGCAAAAACATTTTCATAAGTAAGTCACATTCTCTCATGAAATCTTCTTAATTGGAGGTCATGCGACAAGCCCGAACATACTGTCCCTTAACTGTACTCTTTTTTTGGTATAAGGGATGGGCACTTGTATATCTAATGTAGGTATTGGAAAAGGTGGGTTTCCTGTATATAGCAGATTTAAACCCACTTTCAATCCCTTGTAGGGAAACATCCAAATAATTTACATAATCGATGGTCACTTGATGTGTAAATCTTAAAAATGTAGTACTTTGATTTATGTATATAATAAATTCTTCTAATAATTCCTCTGTCCCAGTCCAAAAAATGTATATGTCATCCAGGAATCTGGTGTATAGATTCCAATATTTAACATACTTACTATTATTTATATATTTTTTCTCCCATACCGACAATACTATGTCAGCATAGGTGGGGGCACAATTGGCCCCCATAGCTACCCCAGATTCCTGTTTGAAAATTTCGCCTTGGAAATATAAAAAGTTGTTATTCAAAACAAGTTCAGCTAATTATAGAATAGTATAAATATAATTTTCACTGGTCATTAAATTATCTCTGAGAACCTCCTCTACCCAGGCTAGCCCTGTCTCATGGGGTATAACAGAAAATAAATATATTACATCAATAGTAACGAATTTAAAGTTAGCTACCTTTAAATCTGGTGTGATTTGCTTTAAGAATTCCCAAGAATCTTTTAACAGATATTTACCCAAAAACAGTTTAATTTTCCAGTCCAGACATTTTGATAAAGGAGAAATCTTGGAGCCTTCAGATGCTACAATGGGTCTTGAGGGGGGGGGGGTCAGAGACATCTTTATGAACCTTGGGTACCCCAAATATCGAGGGTACCCTAGGTGAAGTGTTTTCCAGGTACAGGTAAGCAAGCAAACCAATGGTGTTTAATCCAGAACAAGCCAACGGTGTTTAATCCACTTGTTTTTCTAGACCTTTGACATGTCTACTTGTTAGCGTTTAGGTGTTTATTTGGTGCAATAGTAATGTGGCAACTGTTTGTTTCAGACTTCAACAAACTTCAGTGTTTGTTTCAGACTTTAATTAACTTTAGTTTTGTTAGCACTGTGGTTAACAGTGAAGCCTTTTATTTCTTTAATTGTTGATTACTTATTTTGGTAGAAGAGGTAGAAACCTGTTGCAAATATATGTAACATTCATTTTGCATTTTAAATCACAACTTGTTTACCACAGTGAGCAATGTCTCTTTAAGTTAATTGATTGTAACTTGTGTGGCTTACAACGCCCACTTTTTTATCTAGTATTTAATGATGTAGTTTTTATGACATTTTTTATCTGAAGAAGTCCTGCTAGTGAGCAGGATGAAAAGCGCTTTATTTTTATTGTTGGTTTGCAGTTTGTGTGTACTTTTTAGTACCTTGTGAGTGTTTGCTTCTGGATTAAACACCGTTGGTTTGCTTACTACTCTCATTGCCTTCTTCAATTGGTACAGGTAAGTATCATAATCTATAACCCCCTGATCAAATAGATCTTTAAGGGCCAAATCTATTTTCTTATACGAAATATTGATTTCGTTAATAGATACCTTACTGTACCTGGAAATGTCATGTAATATAGAGTACATTTTACCATCATAAAAAATTTTATCCATTATTATAATCCTCCCACCCTTATCTGGTTCCATAATCCTAATATTTGGATCTTCTCTCAAAGTAGTTAATAATATTTTTTTCTTTTTCTTCCAGATTAGATACTTTAGTATTAATCCTGATTTTATCTCTAATTTCTTTCTCAACATTATATATTCCAAATTTTTTAATTGAGGGTGGATAGGAGGATTAAAACTACTGTGTTTCTTAGGCACTCTAATTTGCATTCTCATCGAATTATTTCCAAACATATTTTCCAAATTTAGTTTCCTGACAAACATCTTGACATCTAAAATGGCCTGTGCTAAATTACTGTTCTGGCTAGGTACAAATTTAAAATGTTTAGTGAATAGGTTAAAGAAATCTTGGGTCACCTCTTGATTACTATATTAAAAATATGAAATCCAGCTTGGCTTACTATTTCATAACCTTCACCTTGTGTTGTATTAATATCCATTAATACATTTTAATAGTAAACCATATATATATAGATATAGATGCACATGCATGCATACATATATATGTTTATATATATATATATATATATATATATATATGTGTGTGTGTGTGTGTGTGTGTGTGTGTGTGTGTGTGTGTGTGTGTGTGTGTGTGTGTATATATATATATAAATCCCTGTCATAATCCCAGAACACAGCAAGTACAAATGCATGAAACCAGACTTCCTATACTCTGGAACAAGCTACCCATCTATGTCAAGCAAAGTTCCTCATTAGCACATTTCAAGAAAAATCTTGATGAGTAGATGGGAAATAGGAAATACTCTCTGGTGTTCACTTCTGTGGCTTTCCTCGACAGGAGCACAGGAAATTAACTTTCTTGGGTGGTGTAAGCCAAGGAACATTGTTGGCTAGGCTTACCTAGGCCCTTGGGATGATAGCCTAGCACCTACCTATGAACCTATGAACACAACAGTGAAGTGCAGAAAACCGAATCTTAGATGTTCCTGCCATTACGTCATCAACTACAAGACATGGTATATCCCTGGATAATTTAGGCCTGCACTTTAATTCTGTAAATGCTACATACCTCGTTACTGTTGTATCAGCTGGATGGTGATACATGGTGCTTTTTTGTAAGCATTCATCCCCAGCTACAGTCTTGGTGATAGCTTGACCTTTACATTTCTCAACACGTTTCAGTCATATATATAGTAAAAATGTATATACCGACTTTTATATAGTCTCAGGAATTAGCTATTCATGATTATACATTGTAATTTATGCATATGTTTATTACCATATGAATGCTCCCTACCTTGATGAACACCAACCTGTTATATGCCATAATCACCTACTCTATTTTACTCACATGTAATCTACTATTGTGCTGTTCTCTGCTTGACTCAGTCTAAAAATGGGTCAAATGTAGGGGTAACTTAGTTAACCAGACAATATGCATAGCCCTCCTGAATTGCCTTTTCATCAGTGAAACTAATGACCTCATTGCAAGATGGTTGGAATTTATTATGGTGCAATACCAGGCTAAAGGAATAATAGTGCATCTATTTGTTTATTGTCTCTTGGATATATAATAATCTGTTTTTTTCTCTGGAAGCTGCTTTGCAGTGCCTCATGGCCAAATCTCTATAGTCTGACCTTTTCCTTAACATATATGTCACCCCCCCCAGTGTGACCCAGACTGGGAGGGTGTTCTTTTCTTAATTTCTCCAAACGCTTAGGGTTTCTAATACCATGAAATAAATGGATGCCTCTCCTTAAGCGATGAACAATTAAAGCTCCTGAAATTAGTATAGTTTCAGTCGCTGATGTTTGCCAGTAGGGATCTTTTCAGCACCTGCAATGTACCCAAGATTGCCTCTTTCTGCAGTTCATATGACCTTACATGCATCACTAGCATACATAAGTATGCTTGGAAATATATTTTTATTAGCCCATTTTGCTCCTACTAGTATTGGAACTATATGAGTATTCCTATCCCATATTTGGGATAGTTTCTCTTTATATATGTTAGTATTTTATGAGTGTACTCGATCACCTTATAACCAATAACTTACTTATTCCAACTCAACATGGTTTTAGGCCCTCACATAGTACATCAACTGCACTAGTCTTCTTCACAGAAAAAATAAACAAGGCAAAAGACACTGGCTAATATAACTCTGCACTTTTCCTCAAGCTCTCCAAGACCTTTGATACAGTCTCTCACCCAAACCTGTTAGAGCAACTGTCCACTCTACAACTCTCTCCATCATCTCAGCAATGGTTCAACAGCTGTCTAACAAATAGGCAACAATCTGTAAAGTGGCAAGGCTGTTTCTCACAATTCCTACCAAACAAAACTGGGGTACTCCAAGGAACTATTCTTGGACCTCTTCTCTTCAATATCCTTACAAACAACCGCTTTTCTGCCTCTTCTCCTAGCTTCCTGATGCAATACATCAATGATTCTATCATCACCTCCTCCTCTCATAATTTTGAACAACTCAGGCAAATAACCCAAGCTGCTTTCACCCGCATAGAAATCTGGCTCAACAGAGCTCAACTACTACTCAACCCTAACAAAACAAAACTCCTCTTATTTACATCAGAAATTCCTCCAAATTACTTTAAAATATACTTATTAAACAAAACAGAAATAGAAATCGTTTTACAAACAAAATTATTAGGCATTACTATAGACAACAAACCTATTTTTGAACAACATATATGTGAGCACACACACACACACACACACACACACACACACACACACACACACACACACACACACACACACACACACACACGCACTACAATAAAAAAAGCACTGCAAGCTAGGAATGCTCTACTGCCACAAAAATTTACGAATATAGCCACCAAAATAACACTGGCTGCCACCTCTCTCCTTCCCTCATTACTATATGGTGCCTCTATACTAACAAAACTCCAAACCACACTAAAAAATAAACATGAATCCTACTGCAATAAGATTGCTAAATTTGCAGTCTCTGCATCATACTACAAGCATCACCATACACTTATAAAACTCATCTGGTTTGAATTCCCTCATCATCTCAACTCCCTTCAACTAATTTTTGCCCACAAAATAATATTTAAACCCAAAAACTGCCCTGACTTAAAATCCATTCTCCAAAGCCATATACCAACTATGACCCTGCACTCTGAAGATAAACAACTTCTCAGTCTATATAGACCAAACAAAAGAAGCAGGCCAATGCTTATATTCGTACTTTATTGTCAAACTGTGGAATGCTCCTCCTCTGGATATTAGAGCCATATCAAATCTTATCATATTCAAATACACTCTAAAAATCTTCCTTCTCAACAAACATATTTTCCAATGCACCAATCCATCCTAATATATTTACCCACTTATCCCTCTCTTTTTTTTTCCTGATGCACCACCCACACCTTCATCATTAAGTATTTATTTTTCATGCCTACTCTAGTCCCCTTTTTATCTTTCCCTTCCCACCCATCCCCACTCTAGATCTCTTTCCCTTCCTTTTTTTTCTCCCAACTTCTCTCTTTCTCTCTCACCTCACATACTAGTTTCAGTCCTCATTCACCTAGCCTCTAGAGGTTCAGGACCCCCCTTCACCCCCTCTACTCCTTCTTTTTAGCCCTTTTAATAATATTTTAATCCTCTTTCCCACCCCCTTTTTTCTCTCCCCTCTGCTCCTTCATTTTACCCTTTTTAACTATACCAATCCCTCTCTTCTACCTCTGTCTTTGGTAAAATCTTTCCTCCCCTTTTCCTTTACTTTCCTAACACCACCTTTTCATCATTTAACCTACTATCTATCCTGTTTTTCTATCTTCTCTACCAAGCATATAACTATTTGTGTCATCTGCGCTATTCTTATTGCCCAACTCCTTTCTTCTGCCTCACCTAACCTCCTAACATTTCACCACAATACCAGTCTTGCATACACGGTTTCCAACGTCTACTTAAACATATCAAAGCACCGTTGCATCCCATATAGAATTTTTCTGCCTCAATGCCATTGTTGACATCTTTACCCACATGATACTCGCATTTTGAATATGAAAACTTGATCTTTGCTAAACTTGTGTATATAATTTTTACTTGAATATACTAATTGCTACAGTTTAATAATCTTATAATATATACAATACATTATATCTCCTATTTGTAATTATTATTATTTTTTATTTCTCATTGTAATGAAGCTTTTCTTCCCAGGCCTCGGCTGAAAATGGGCCTTCTTGACCCAGGTGGACTTTCCCCGTTAACAAATTTCAAATAAAAAAATAAAAAATAAGTATGTATCTCAGTATGCAGAACACTATAATTCCTAAGTGCAACTATTTCAGTCATTAGTTATATTTTTTGTCTTTTTTCTTTGCCTACTATATCTGGTTTTCTTGCTATTACATTCTTAACTGTTGATATAAGATGGCCCTTTGTAACCCTAACTTCTGCATTTTCACTAATTCTTTGCAGTTCATTTTCTCAATGCTTCACAGCAACCTGTATGTTGCAGTTTCTTCAATTCCCACTGTAGCAGTCTTGACACATTGTTGTACCTTTCAGTACCCAGCCATGGGTGTATTACAACCGGCATTATAATGTCCCATTATTTTAAGTTATGTACTACAAAACCTACATTTGTCTATATTTCCCACTTTTTCTATAGATTTTGTAAACCATTGTGTATGCAGTCCTATGTCTTGAGCTGCTCTTAATAACTTGTCATCTTTTGGTTTAAATTTACATCTCTTTAGCATTCATGTGTCAAATCTTGATCAACTTGTGGTTGCTTAAGGAGATCCCTATATTTTCAACTATAATTATGGGTTTTCCAGTCTTTCCTTATTCTGTCTATGCTGTCTCTCTGTTTATTTTTTGTTTTGTTTTGTTTTTTGCCACTTTCAGTTGCAGCCGGATTTATATCTGTTTCTAGTTTAATTTTTATTTTTATTTCCACTCCTTTGTGAAATGCCCTTTACAGGAGAGCCCAAGTACATGGAGGTCCTTCATTTTTTTCATATACATTTTCTTGGGAGTGCAGGCCAGCCATTCACTGAAGAATGGGAAAGGCTAGGAAAGAGCCATTGTACTGCATTTCACAGATAGTATTCCTTTTTGGCCTCACCTCCTACTGATATGCTGGTTGATGTCACATTGATGGACATGCAATGATGCCATGAGGGAAACACTCCTCACCTACAAGGTGATGTGTACTTCTTTTGCCATCCACATGCTGCAGCAGTATCTCTTCATGACACTGGTATAAGTAAGTACAAAAGCTCATGAAGTTCACAGTAAGGGGATTGTCATTCCTTGCCATTGGATTTGGCCTTAATTTCTTTTAATTCTTGCTCAGATTTAAAGGCCATGCTCTTTTTTAGTGTGGCAATCAAACAGTGACCTACAACTCTTTTGAAGAGAAAATGTTGCACCCTTCTTTTTTCATTCAGTGTCCTGCATGTCAGTTTTGAACTGTTTGCTGTGATCAGCTGTTTATTCAAAAATATCGCTGTATGCCTCCTTAGGAAGTTTGTGCTTATACTTATTGTAGCAGTTCCATGAAATTAATTCCAGGGATATAAGCAGTAGTGCACTTCTAGATTTAAGTTATGCTGTTTAAAATAACACAGATTCTTAGCCAGTTTCTGTGTTTTGAGGCCGCAGTGGTGCAGCGGTAGCGTTGTCACCTCACAGCATGAGGTCCTGCCGTTCGATGCTTGGTTGGAGCGCCTTCTGTGTGGAGTCTAAATGTCCTCCCCATGGTGGAGTGGCATTCGAAAGACATGCGTGAATGGGCGTGCCTTCGTTGAAGGTTGGGGGTCAGGCTGGCAACTTGGCCCCGCAAAAATCTACTGCCAATCATTAGTGGACCAGAGTTCTGCTGTGGTGACCCCTAACCAGGAAAAAGCCAGAAGAAGAAAAAGAAAATTCTTAGCCAGTTTCAAATTCCAGAGACATAATATCATTCAAAGAACTGCCCCAAGAATGGTATCCAGCGGTTTTCCTAGACAGGAAGAAAATAGCTTTCTAGAACTGTGCTGTCTGAAGTAATTATCACTCAGCTATCATATAATAAGATGATTGCACACACACACACACACACACACACACACACACACACACACACACACACACACACACACACACACGCACACACGCACACATGCACACACACACACACACACACACACGCATGCACTCACGCATGCACACACACACACACACACACACACACACACACACACACACACACACACACACACACACACACACACACACACACACACATGCATGCACTCACATGCACACACACACACACACACACACACACACACACACACACACACACACACACACATGCACACACACACACACACACACACACACACACACACACACACACACACACACACACACACACACACACACACACACACACACACACACACACACACACACACACACACACACACACACACACACACACACACACACACACACACACACACACACACACACACACACACACACACACACACACACACACACACATGGAAGTACATACTTGCACATGCATAATTATATACACGCACTCAAAAGAATTTGATCTGGCAGTAAATTTTACTTCCTCTATAATACTGAAATAGAGAATTATGACTGGGCCTCCAGTCATAACCAGGGTGTCATATGTTTGTGACATGTAAGTCAAGACATTTGCTCATGAGGAACACATAATAATCTGTGTCATGATCAGAGAGACCTGATCATAATTTTTTGTAGTGCATGGAACGTTTTCTGTTTTTATGTTCTATAAAAGTTAGAAAACATTAGTATACAGTAGTTGCAGGAAATATTTTGCAGCTTTGATAGTAGTAACACACATACATTACCTCATAGAATGTAACCACCACAGAAAAGTGATGGGAAGATATTAAATATTTCACTTGGACTTAAATAATGAATGTCTAAATAAAGTAGTTAACAGCTTCCTGGCACTTCACTGGTTGCCACTGATGACAGTAAATGTTCTAATGTGAGGGGTGCATAGCAAAAGCTTGTTAATCACCTTTCTGATGTCAGGAAGGTATTTAACAATTCTGTCTTATTCCGGATTTCAGTATGTAATCATGGAGCAGAAATGCAGAATTTGAGGTATATAGCTATAATGCGGATGAGTTAACCACAATGATTTGTATATCATACTGTGCATTGCTACTCTGGAGAAGTTTCAGTTTAAATACGTACTTTAATGATGCTGGAAACTGACTATTTTATCTCATTTGCAATTTAGACACTACATAGTGTGATAGTTGAAAATTATCTACCAGAAATGTAGAAATATATCTGCAGAAGTGAAGAAATGAATCTGCTTTCAAGAGATTATTTACATGGAAGTATGGGAAAGTGGAAGCCCTGTATTCAGAAAAGTATCTTCTCACTGTGAGTGGATTAGCTGAGAAATGTAAAGAAGTATGCAGCATTCTGTAACTCCTGTTTCCCATAACTGATAGTTCTTTGTTGAGGACAAAGACATGAGAGTAGCACTTGCTTGCAAGAAAATTATGAATTATTCTGAACCTGGAGAAAATTCAGTCATTCAGCTCTTGTTTTATTCACTTTAATTTATTTCTGTTTGAGTCACTGTAAATGGAAAATTGCAGAATAAAAGCATTTGTAGTATAACTAGTTATTATTCAGGCAAGTTGGTGGGTAAAGTACACAAAATGAAAGAAAATGACAGGTTCATGAAGAGATCAATGTATACAGTTTAAAACATACAATTCATAGCATAGTAGGAAATATTCATAAGGGATGTTGAGCATACAAACTTGGAATGATTATAAAATATTCACAGTTACAAGAGAAGCAGGACAAGGATGGACAGCAAGTCAACATTGCATCTGAGTAATAGAAACTGAAAAGACATTCCATGCCTGAGTGAACTTTATATTAATACACGGGACCTCTTTTCTTTTTTCATCACATTTTATAATGAACTCTTGCAAGAGGTCAGGTGTAATTAAGTAGATAGCTGGTTTAGCTTTCTTGAATTTCTGGGTGTCTGCCTTCCTTAACTAAGTTTTTTTTCAAATAGGCTGCATTAGAAAGGGTAAGGTATAATTCACAATCTGTAACTATGATCATTAATATTAAAGGTCTTAAACATCCTGCATTAAAAACATCAATCCCTGTTTATAACGTTTTAATACAGGTTGTCATATTTACATTTATATTTTCGTAAGTGAGAGACATATGTTACTGAGGGGCATGGCATGAGATGTCATGATAGGAGACAGAAAAAGACCACCAATAACCACTTATAGCACAGTATACTGGAGGTATTGTTAGTTGATTCATTAATAAAGTGATTGTTTAACTATTTCAGGCCATCTGGTGAAACGTTAGATAATATAAGTTGTACGTCATGATTGATATTTAGTGTTGTTTATGCTGAATTATACCAATAAGCAAACTTTTTCATATTTTGAGAAATGTCAATATATAAGCACTCAAACTGATCATGTGAAAGCTCACCAAGTCTGGCTATATCTTTTTTCACAAAGAAATCACATTTTCCAGTCTTGCTCATGAAAATCTAGTCAGCCACCATTTTTTTTACCTTTGAAATGACTAAAATGTCAACATATCTGAAAGTGCATGGTAAACTGTCTGAAAAAATCTAAACTTTAGACCAGAAATGTGAACTGTACCTCACTGAGGGCAATTATAGAAAAATAAGTGGATGTATGGTATGGTTGCATATAGTAATCATATTATAATATTTATTCTTTGTTTGTGTATCTGACTATATGCAATTGTATTTGCCTATATGGCCCAGCTGTGGCTAAAAAGAGGCCATTGAACCAGCACACATACCCAGTTAATAAATGTTAAATAAATCAGTGGAGATAAATGAGTATTTTAGCATTTATAAGCTGAAAAAGGAGGAGCAGGTAAGTGATGAACAGAAGTCTAAAGAATACTGTGAGCCAAAGAAAAATATATAGTTTAATGCACTTATTCTTCAGAAGAAATCAGAAGTCACAGAAAAAAACATAGTTGCTTATGTGACTGAGGTAAGGAACAGAGCTGAAAAATGTGAGTTTAGTGACTTGCATGATTCACCAATAAGAGCAAGATATTGTGTTTGACATTAAAATGATCAAATAAAAGACAAGCTATTGAGTGAATCACACCTGATAACACTAGATAAAGGAATAGATGTGAGCAGAGTTAATGAAGTTACAAGTAGGCAATTAAAAGAGATTGATGAAAAAATGGAAATGTGTACAATCAACTGTGAATAATAATGAGAAAATAAAGTTCTCAGAATTGTTAGAAGTAAACTAACAATGACAATTAAGTAATGGCATATCTAAGATGTTGCGATGACACAGCTCTGCAGTTAGAAATAAAGCCTCACATGCTAGGCGTGGTTAAAAATATAAGGGAAGAAAGTGCAAGGAGTTTTGTGAAGCTTGTACTCTCTGTGATGCTAACAACAATTCTGTAAATGTAATATAAGCAAGAAAAGAAATATGCATTGCAAAAAATATGACAGGTATTCAGTTACCAGATATGCACATCCATCATCATCATTATCATCATCATCAACCCCCACCTTTTCCCGATCTTCTACTGGGCGTCAGGATGCCTTGTCAATTGTTGCCATGTCTCTTGATTGAATGTCACTCTCCTACATTCTTTGACAGACATACCTTTCTGTCACAGGTCTTCTTTCACACAATACATCCATCTGTTTGCTGAATATCTGTAACAAATTTTGTTTGCCAAATTGTTTTCTACTTTATGCACATGTGCCTGACTGCAATCTGCTCTCTTTGACCTTCTCTGGAATTATAAATTGTTTGGCTTTTGCCCAGATGTCCTCATTTTTTTGTCTGGCCACAGTGTGCAACCTACCACCCATCTCAAGCACTTTATCTCCATCACCTCTATCTTCCTCAACTGGTCTTCCTTTACTGCCCAAGTTTCTTTGCCATACAGTAGTACTGGCTGCACTATTGTTTTGAACACCTTACTTTTCAGCTTCTTTGGCATTCTTCTGTCATACACTACCCCCAAGATTCTGTACTAGTTGGCTGTAGCCCCTCTCATTCTAGTTTGGCCTCCTCATTCAGACTTCCCTTCTTCTCATCCACCTCTCCCAGATGTTTGAAGCTGTTAATTTGTTTTATTAACTTCCATTCTATCTCAGTTCTCAGCATCTTCTGATTTCCCCCATTTGCTGCAATTACAACTGTGTTATTTGCAAACAGTTTCATCCCATGCGCCTTCACTTTTGCATTACAGTCCCCTATCATTTGCTGAACTTCTTTCTCAGAGTCTGCCTGTAATGTCACATCATCTGCATACAGCAACTCTGTTGATCTGTCCTGTCCAACCTGTTTGTTAAGGTACTCCATTGCCAGTATGAACAGCAGTGGGCTCAGAGCTAAACCCTGATGCACACCCACTCCCATTCCCACTTGGAACCCTGTTGTTCTTGCATCATTGGGTCCTTGTACATAGCTAGCTATGCAAGGTCACATACAACAAAATGTTTCTCTGAAAAGCACTTTCATTGACCCAGAAGTTTGCTCTTTTCTACTGTTGTGTGACTGAGGAGTTAGTATATATACATTGGGGGGGTGAAGCAGTTTCCTCCAGCAAGGGTAAGTGCAGGGGCAGCAGAGTAATTTAAAGTGAACTTCATAGTAATATATTTGTGGTAAGTAGAGTTGCAATAAAGGCATTTGTTAACTCTTCAACAATCTGTATTGACAGATTTACATGTAAAGATCTTTAAGACTACCCTCTGATATTTCATGATCGCCAGAATGAGTTTCGGGAACTGTTGTAGAAATAATAGATCTGAATGATGTGACCAGTATAACAGATAATCTGTTTACCTGGGGAATTATAGTCAAATTGTTGGACAGATTAGGACAGAAGTGTCTACAGTTAGGTAAGAGCAAATGTTAAATATGTATGACTAGTTTCAAATAAATGGGCCATATTGTGATGTCATAAGGAATTAAACCAGATTTTGAAAAAAACAAAATCATTGCCATAGTAAGCGTATACAAACCAGAATATAAAACAGCTCTCTTGAGATTTCTTGGAATTCTGCAATATCAGTCAAAGTTTATATCCAAGTTATCCAGGTTATCAGATATCACTTAGTCAGCATCATAGGGTCTATATTGGAAAGATGCAATCTCAAAACAGCGAACATGCTTAGATCGACCCAAAATGATCGAACCTGCTAAACCTCGAACAGCCACAACAGTGATTTTTTTCCCAGGGAAAACAATCGCCTGGCCATTGTCGGGATTTTGCCATTTCCTCCACTGTAATGCGATCTCAGAGTTGGTATATTTAAGTAGAGGGTGCGTGTGTTTAGATTTATTTATTTTTTTATGTTGGCTCAGCGATTTGTTTTCCAGGGAAAAAAATCTCTGTTGTGGCCGTTCGAGGTTTAGCAGGTTTGATCATTTTGGGTCAATCTAAGTGCGTTCGCAGTTCTGACATTTTGTCTTTCTAATATAGACCCACTTCCTAGATGTATAGATCTCTGAATTTGAAAAAGATGGCCTCCAGTGCTGGGGGAGATAACTGGGGGAGGGGGAGGAATGAGAAGGCTGTAATTGCACACCTCTCCTGGGGAGAGATGTATGGGATATGTTTCCTGGAATCCATGTTATTTAAGTATTTAAGTATTCTTTACTGTTGACAGGAAAATTTATTGATACAATAGAATTTGGTACTTACGCATTATTGCAACACGATTTCCGCACTGCCATTATTTGTACAGTTTTCCCATTTGTAAGCCTATTAAGTAAGCACATGTAACTGTAATACGCAAGTACCCAATTTTCTAATTATATAGTAAGAGCAATATTTCAAATTTGTCCTGATTTTCAGACTGTCCCTTGTTATTTTTTTAGCTTTGCCTCAATACTTACTTGTGCTACGAAGTTCAGAACTTTACTGCAGAATGTTGTAAAATTATGTACAGAAGAAAATGCACACAAGAAAACAATTCCTAAGCAGACAGTTTTAAAATCATGATAACAGTTACATGTGCTTAATTAATGGGCTTACAAATGCAAAAACTGTACAAAATTCTAAAGTTGTTCACTTGCAATAAGGCAGTTACAGAACTAAGATGAGGTCCTGTGCATGAAGAGGAATTCAGTGAAATCTGTCCGAAATGTAACTATGGCAGATTACACTGCGGACATGGAAAGGCTGTTGAAATGGGCCACTTCTGTTGTTGGGAAATGTGCTGCCTTTCACCACTTGTAACTTTAAGGATGAGTAACAAGCAGCAGGCATGTGAATATGGTAGGAAAAATGGCAGTGCAGAAATCTGGTTGCGATATTATTTAAGTAGCTAGAATTTTTATGACTGTATTTATGACAAATTCTTATTGGCAGAGTGAGATCACAAGCCAGTGCAAATCTTTACAATAATACAGTTAGATTATAAATAATGCTATTGAATTTAAATAAGTATGATTAAAAAGTTCAACATAAACCAAGAAGTGATTGCATACAGCTGATAGACTGAACAGAGTTTACATAAAGAATGAAAAAAGATCTGCTAAAAAAGTTCTAGAACTTTTTTAGTATTACTGCATAGCTACATGTCTCAGAAGAAAAAATGGAATGTGGATAGGAAAATGTACTAGAGTTAATAATGAACTGCAATTGTTACAAAAACAAAGTCCTAATGAATACTGCAAAAACAATCAAGAATATTATCATATGATGAACTTTTGTGTATACAAGATTTAATGTCTAGATTAAAGTGGTAATTGCAAGTCACATGACATAAGATGTGCTTGAAAATAGATATACAAATCATACTAGGGACAGTCAAATGTAAGAATATGGGAAGAAACATATTTTATTGGCTAAAGATGCCTGAAGCAATACAGAAATTAACTCAGAAGTATGAAGTCTGTAATGTGTATCACAATTTGAATGCAAAAAAGGAACATATTTAACATGATATACCAGGTCTTTCTTGGGACAAATTAGGTGCGTATTTGTTTCTGTACCAGAAGAGTCACTATCCACTGGATGTTGATTATTGACTCAAGTTCCAGGGCATTATGCAATTGAAAGATACAATAAGTGCCAGTGTAATAAATGCCCTACATTATATTTTAATGCACTGTATACCCTAGGAAGTTGTTTCAGGAAAAGCATCTCAGTTCAATAGACAAGAATTCAGGAATGTTTAAAGGAAATGGGAATTCAGTCATGCAACATTTCATCAACATTACTAATAGGTGGATAGAGAGCATAGATCTCAACTCTTGCTGATTTTCCCTTACATTTTCGTTCTGTTACTAATTTATTATTTTATTATTTTCTAGTAAGTCACCGATAATTGGAATTAGTCTATAATGCTAGACATTAGAGTTTCCACTTCTTATTGTTCAGAAAATGCATGTTTTACTATGTTAACTTTATGAGTGAATTAGAGTGGAAGCAACCCACATTTTGAGTTATTACCCCCCCCCCCCATTACTTCTGGTATTTACCAGATTCATGTGTAAAGCAGCTACAAGCTATGACAAAAAAGATGGAATAAAATGTTAAAAGTCTGAATCAAAATGTAAGAATACCTATGCAGGCAATTAAGAAGTAAAGATGTAGTTATTTAGTTTGCAAAAATTAAGCAGAATTGTTAGATGGAGGCATCTGTCATAAAGCACTAGAGTCAAGATCAAGTTATGTTTAATGCTGAGATATGCAAGTTTATTCAAGAAATCTTAAATAACTATACAAGACTGAAAACCAGGAACATAAGAGTCTGACATAACAGAATGATAAAAAAGTTTCAAGGATTTCATGTTTTACCACCTTATCAGAATGTGAAGGATCACAATGTTATTTCTGATGTGCAGTATTAAGATGTCATGCAGTGTTGATTTTCATATTCATACTCCACAGTGCAAAGATTCTGTGTGCTTAGACTACATTCAGAGAATACTTAAATAATAACTGTAAACATCAACAACCACATTTGTCAATCAATATGTAAAATATGAAAGACTCATCAAGAAGCCTCAAAGTTATTCATGCTGTACATAATCTTTCATTACTTATAAATGCTCTGTCAAACTCCCCCCACCCAATAAATGCTCTGTCAAACTCCCCCCACCCATGGTTATATATGCAGATGCTCTCTATAAGAAGACTCCAGCAAAACTACTATAGAACTTCAACACAACATGCAAAGCAAATATAACTCCTTGTGTGATTGGATTTGTGTTGCTAGTTGACTCATGTACTCACTAATGTGATCTCCTTACATGTTTAAATGTGCTTTCTGTCCATGCAGGGCTATTCTTCTACCAAGTAAGATGTTGTTCAAAGTTATTAAACTAGGACATTTCTCTTTCTCAACAACAAAACTGATTATCAGAGATCATCACCACCCATTTTGAGATAGTCAAGCCTCTGTCATTCACCTGGTCAGGTTTAGATTCAAAACATCAACTGGAAAAAAGTACTAACTAGGCTAGGTCCAAAAACTTGCAATCATTCTATGGGCAGGAGTAAACCCACAACAGTTGCTGGACTACTTCAAGATGAAAGGGAGAGAAAATTTGCTCAAAAAAGGCCTAATGCATATATACCTCTCAACTGTACACATTTTTTGCAGAATGCCCAGATTTTTGCCTCATGTTTCTGGTCTGTTCCTCATAAAAAATGTGGGTTTTTTTGACAAATTGCTGGGATGATCTAAGGACTGAAGTCACTAAATAATGACATACATTTGAGTTTCAGACTTCATATCCTTCAGAAAATGCATGCTAAAACAAATCCTGTCATTCTAGCAACTTTCTAAGTTTATTAGAGCAATATTTAAAACATGTCCCTATTTTTGGACCTTTGTCCTCCCATTATGCCGGGCTTTGTCCAGATTTCTTGCATTAAGAGGTTGAGAGGTATGTGCACATCCCTCCATTATAATGGGTAAGTGTCATATCATTATTTTTTGCATTAATATACCTATGCAAACCACATTATTGTGTCTTGTAGAACATTCTCTGTCAATCTACACTTTGGATGCATGTATTCTGCTATATTGAAATACATTTTCAGACAGTGAAATTTGCTGAGATTTCTACTGTGGAATAACAAAGGCATATCCAGTCTGTGAATAAGATGTTCCACATAGAGCTGAAACTGGACACATTACATAGATTTGCAGTGTACACTCTGGTAATCTGAATGCAGTAGGAGAGACATTTTCATCTTAAGATTGCATTCTTACATGTTTGTTTGTGTCTTTATTATTACTATTTTTTTCCTGTGTATGGCGACTACCACTCTGAACCAGAGGAAGTTAAAAATACTTCAAGCCTTGCAATTAGGTGTGTAGTGTCTTGTTATCATTTCTTATGTCTCAATAGCAGGCACATACAAGTCCTCAGCATGCCTATTACACTCCTTTACCAAACCTACACCTAAAGGCAGCCTTATGAGCCACTTGTGCAGTGTTGTGCTCCATGATTCGATTAACCAGTGCTTACTGATTTAGTTCTAAACCAGAATGGGGTTGTGTTTATTCTCATCACACTCAGTCTATTTGTTAGCTTCACATGATATCAGCAGTACTCTAGGAAAATGAAAAAGTGTAACCAAATTTACTGAACATCATACTGTGCTTATTAAATTCATAGATTCTTATCTCAGACATTGAAAATAGGTACAAAGACTCTTAAAAAGGTAAATGCATTCAACTACAAAATTCAGACACCTAATTAGCATAACATTTTAATTCCTAATAACACATAGTCCCTCCTACTTCTAGTAGGTTTGCGGGACACTACTCAGAAAACTGACAGTGAGTAAAATATAAGCACAGTATCAGAAACAGTTTAAAACCTGTTGACTTTAATGGATGTTATTACAAACATCTACTCATACAGTCATTTATTGTTGTTTCTGATGAGGGTGATATAACATGTGGGTCCACTTTCTTTAAATAATTGGTGCTACTAGCATTTTGGACATGTAGTCTGGTTTCATGTGATTCATAGGTTCATAGTTTCATAGTTTGGTACTAGGCTATCGGCCCTAGGGCCTATACAAGCCTAGCCATAACAATTCCCTGACTATTTCTTCCCACACTATTTAATTCCCTGGACCTTTGTCTAGCAGGGTGACTGACATGATCCCCGGGGTGAATTTCCTTTCTTCCATCCACTCATCAAGGTTCCTTTTGAAGAGGGCCAAAGAGGTGCTCTGCTTGACATGTATGGGAATTCTATTCCAGAGTCTGGGGAGTCTCTGGGTCAGGAACCTATCCCTCCATCATGTTTTGCTATTGTGATGACAAGGTTTAGATCCCTGGAGTGTGTGGCTCTGAGGGATTGGGATTTCTTTAAGCGTAGCATGTCCGACAGCTCTGGGTTTGACATGGCCTTGTATGCTAAGCAGAGATCGCCTCCAAGTAGACGATATGCAACAGCGTATAGCTGGAGTTTTTTAAGGCGGTCAGCATAGGGCATCTGCTTTAGGCCTGTGATTCTTTTAGTGAGGTATTTATGTGGCCTTTCCAGTTGTTGCAGATGTCTTGAGAGGTACATACCAAATGGGACATTGTATTTTATAATAGGTCTAATGAGGGATGAGTACAGTGGGATAATGACCTCCTTTTTTCTGGATGAAAAGCCTTTAGTGATGAGGTGTGCCACATAGAAAGATTTCCTGACTGTTGTGATGATGTGGTTATTGAAGGTGAGACCACTGTCCACCTGTGTCCCTAAGTCTCTTATCACACTTTCTGTGTTTAGTGTACTGCCACCTATGTGGTAATTCATGGGTACATGTTTTTTCCCAAAGGGGATAACTATACATTTCTTGGCATTGAGCTTGAGCCCATGGCTCTGGCACCAAGCATCTGTTTCTGTAAGGCCCTTTTGTAGAGTATCCACATCATTTGGAGATTCAATAATAGCTCCCAGTTTGCAGTCATCTGCGAAATTTGTTAGCCAGAGTCCCTTAGTGTTGGCCTGTACTTCAGAGAAGTAGATGCCAAACAAGAGAGGTCCCAGGACTGAACCCTGAGGTACTCCACTTGTCACTTGTCTGGACCTGGATTTGGAGTCAGCTACGTTTACAGTGTGGGTTCTGTCAGTAAGCCAATTGGCAACCCATCGAGTGATGTAGGGATTAATGCCCAGCTTAGTAAGTTTATCTATGATTTCAGAGTGGGGGATGGTGTCAAAGGCCTTGGCAAGGTCCAGATAGGCTGTGTGGACTGCCTTACCCTCATCCATGGCTCTGGGGACTGGTTCAAAGAAATCAAGCAGGTTCAGGAGACAAGATCGGCCCTTCACGAACCCAAACAGGGTGGAGTCCACTGTTTTAAGGTTGCCAATGTCTTTGTTTATAAGTTCCATGATAATACATTTCATAGCCTTGCAGATCAGGCTCGTCAGACTGATGGGGCAGTAGTACCCGGGATCCAAGGTGGATCCCCCCTTGTGGAGTGGGATAACTGTAGCTGTGCACCACTCAGTGGGCACGAAGCCTGAGGTGAGGGTTTGATTAAACATGACACTTAGGTGAGGTGCCAGTTCATTTTGTAGTTCATGTAGTACACAGCCCGGGATGTCATCTGGTCCCATGGATGCTGTATTCTTAGCTTTGGAGAGTGCGTTTTTTACCTGTGTGGCCATTATTACCGGAATTTGGCAATCTTCCGATATTGAGATGGACCATTTAGGGGGTGAGGGGGGGTGAAGTTGGCACTGAATTGATCTGCCAGGATATTGGCAATATCCTTGGGATCAGTATATTTAATGCCATTCTGTTGTAGCTCAGAGCAAATCTGAGCATTGCCATTTAGATTCTTGACATGGCTATAGAATGCCTTGTGGTTGTCTTTGGAATCTTTGGCAATTTTATTTTCGAAACTAGCTTTGGTGGATTTTATGAGGGATCTCAGCTTCTTACTGAGGCTGGTAAGGGAGTTTTTTGCATCCTGGGATTTTCCTCTTTTCTGAAACAGTTTCTTCCTTTTGTCGTAAAGTTTGTTTATGGCAGGGGACCACCAGATTGGCTTCCTTTTTTTGGAGGAGAGCATCTTGGTTCTATTTGGGATGGCATGATTCATGCATGAGTGGATGTGCTCGTACAGTGCCTTAGTGTAAGGCTCAGCAGTCGAACTTTCAGTTCCTGTCTGCATGGGTGTCATGAAGTTTGTAACTTCTGACTTGAGTAGCATGAAGTTAGCTTAAGAGAAGTTTTTTATGGATGTTTCCTTACTGGGGGTTGGTGTGTGCATGTGTGGAGGGTCAGAAAATCAAGTGGAGTTATAAATTAAGACAGAAAATAGGAATGCACCCAGAACATTAGGTACATCATTTGAAAGGAGTAATCATGTCTGAAAATAGGAATGCTCCTCCAAGACAGGTATACTTGAGAGGTCTGCACAGATTTTCAGTACAATGGAGATTTTACAGACTGTCCTTATGAATTATTTATTGGCTGACCTACAGATTTCTACAAGAATGGGTGAATACACAATAGGGAGCAATATTTTTGTTGTTTCTTCCTGTAGCACCAATATGCTCTGAATGGCCCAGACTTAACCTCCTGATCTTATTTGTAGCGATATGTGTACTTATTTTTCACATGGCTGACTGACTGTTACTCCCTGTGTTTCTGTCATACCAGTATGGTTGCATAGTGTGGTGCAATGGTATATGAGCTGGTTTTCTGTCATGCGAGTAAGGTTTCATAGTGTGGTGCAGTGGTGTATGAGCTGCGCAGATGCACATTCGAAGGTTAGAGTACTATGTCTAGTAATATGACATTGGGGGAATTGTTCATCACAAGTTTATTCATGGAAAGTTCAGACTGTTATTTCAGGTCAGAATACAAGAATATAATGCATTCAGTCTGGGAATTATTAAACAAATGCATCAAAACTATAAATCCTATGCTGAACTTAGTATGAAGACTGCACTCATGATCTATACCTCTGAGTGTGTTTGTGTGTGAATGTGTGAGTGTGTTTGTGTGTGAATGTATGAGTGTTTGTGTGTGAATGTGTATGTGTATCTGTATATATGTGTATATATATATATATATATATATATATATATATATATATATGTGTGTGTGTGTGTGTGTGTGTGTGTGTGTGTGTGTGTGTGTGTGTGTGTGTATACATATATATATATATATATATATATATATATATATATATATATATATATATATATATATGTATATATTTTTTTTGCAGGCACAAGGCTACATTACTATAAATTGTAAAATGAAGCAAATCTTTCTTGCAGAAATGCAGCTGCAATCCACTTTGCCTTTTCAAGCAAATCTTTCTGATATTTTAATCAAATTACATCACTCTGCATCTAACATCCTTTAATCACATTCATTGTACAATAAATGCAATTACTCACAGGATGGAATTATTGTTTCCACTGGTGTGCTTAGGAAAATTCATATGAATCTGAGTGTACTAACTGGAAAGCATAATCCATAATTATTAAAAAAGATAGTTTACTTTTATGTGAGTGTTAAATGTTACAAATCCAAAAGTGCTAGCAAACGTTTTGAAGTCATCACTAAGGGCATTACAAAAGGCTGAAGTGGATTTGTTGCAGAATTAGATGAATTATCTCTGTAGTCCTCTAATATGTCATTGGAAATGACAAAATAAAAATGAAGATGTTTCGCAGCCTGTTTGTTTTATTTCATTCCACATGGGAGGAACTGTGGATTATTAGGCCATTCACTGTAAGTTCTGAACGTTATTATTGTTTTCACAATGGGAAAGTGTAGTATTTAAAGGTTTTAATTAATGTTATTTATGTGGAAATGCTGAAGATGGTTGTGCTTATGTGCTCTACTGAAACCACAACATTCTCAGCATTACTATAACGCATGTATTTGTATTTTGTGGCCTTGTCATAACTTCAAGAGCATCTTTTGAAAACAGTTTTTACCTTATGATTATCTTCAAAATCACAACATGTAACTCTTTATTTATTTGCAAGCGTGGGATTGCTGGATGTACATTGACTGCAGTTTAATTTCCTGCTCTGATACAGATCCTGCAACATACGGAAAACACATGGAACACGTCAATCTTCAAAGAGAAACTTCTGTCTAGCTTTGCATCATAGTACTTTCTGACTCTAAGTATGCCCCATAGGACCCCAGATTAACTAGCGTCAGGGCACTGGGGGCAGTGTCAGGGCAGAGATGAGCTGCAGTTGGCTTGGCCCTTCAGACAATGGTGTGGAAAGGCTGAAAGCACACAGTTTATGAGAGGAGTGTCTGGGAAGTCGGAGACTACCACTCCATCTGACCATCACTGGTATGGAATCATACAGCCACACTGACCCAGAAGAGTTCATAGGTTCATAGATTCATAGGTTCATAGATTAGTACTAGGCGATCTGTCCTTGTGGGCCATTATAAGCCTAGCCAATTACCCCACGTGAGAATCAAACCCTGCACCTTTTGTCTATAAAGTAAATACCTTAACCATTATGCCAACCTCCCACCCCAGAGTAGCGATTGTACTGCTGTATGCAATGAACAGAGCTGTTTAGAGCATATAAAACATCACCTCCTCACATTGAATGAAGGCCACGATCATTGAATCATGCGTTCTTCACTCTCTCTCTCTGTGTCCTAGAATGTGGAGTAGTTATGAAAAAGAATGACCAACTAAGTCAAGAAGACTTGATGGATGCAGCAAGAATGGAAAACAGGATAAAAAAAGACAGTAATAATCTGGTTTTAAAATGTTTTCCATTGTAAATGACAAGAGAAGAAAAAGGGCTGCAGACATATTAAAGGAATGTAATAATGTATACCATAGTTATAGTAAAAACAATTACAATTATATTTAGAAGTGCTGAGTATTACTTACTGTCAATATTTATATGTATTACAGTAAATGATTAGAGTGGTATTGCTTCATTTGGCCACTTAGAAAAGGTTGCTAATCAGGAAGACACTGCTTTAGCAAAGAAAGAAACCATTCAGCATTAGGAAGGGGTATTCACTTTCTTGTGAGGGTGTTCAATGCTGTAGTTTATATATTGAGGTAAGAGGTGTTGGGAGACTTACATGCCTGGAAAAATATTTTGAATACTTTAGGTTTTAAAAGCTTCCTGATCAGTGACCTTTTTCACAACCAAATGAAAAACGGACATATGAACCACAAGCTCTTCAAATAGCCCCAAATCCAAATGGGTTTCCATGGTTACACCCAGTGCAGCTGTTAGACTGTGTTTTCTGCAGCTACTTTTAGAGGCTGTTTGATAGATAAGAATTATTATTTACAACTCCACTGCAGCCATTAGCAGAATCAAATATACTGAAGTATATCTGGGGCGATTTGAAGAGCTTGCGGTTCATATGTCCGTTTTTCATTTGGTTGTGAAAAAGGTCACTGATCAGGAAGCTTTTAAAACCTAAAGTATTTGAAATATTTTTCCAGGTGTGTAAGTCTCCCAACACCTCTTACCTCTATATACAAACTACAACATTTGAAAACTGTTGCAAACGTAGATATAATTCCAGCAATAAATTCAATTAAGCATGGCATATGTCAATTTACTCTCACATGCACTGATACACTACGAGCTCAAATTACAGATATGCTTGTTAAAATCTGCATCCCTCCTTAGAACAAATGGATTCAATAACATTACTGAATTGAATGCTATAAATGTTTTTCTTTCTCTTTTTCTTTCTTGCTTTTTCTTTCTTTTTAAATGGGCTTATCTGATAAATTCTACAATCAATGGATGTAGCCTCTGTACTCAGTACATTTTTTGCTGAGCACCAGAAATGTTGTGGCAGTTTTAAGACAAATCAATGCCTTGACTAGGGCATGTCTTTCTTACAAAGGGGATTGCTAATCTTGAAGCATATATGTGTTTAATAACTATACAGAGAATTGCTAACAGTGATGTATACATTTATTACCTGCTTGCTGGGTAGGATTTTAACAGTTGTGTTGTTTTCTTAATGCCAGGTGAGTTGGGTAGAGCAATAAACATTTGTGTGTACAGCATGCAACTCTAACATGCCCCTACAGTCATGCAGTTACAGTGAAGAATTACAGAAATCAGTCATTTAAACATTTTAAAATGTAATGTGCAATGTTGCGTAATAATCTGAGAATATACTTTTGTGCCTCTCTACTACTTTTTAAAATGTTATTTCATTGACTCACTTCTCTGCATTATTGTTTTTCTTAGCTTATCCTGGAATATTGTTTCAGTGATTGTATGCTGTAGTTATCATTTAACAAGCCAGTTTCCTTACAATGTGACCTGGGTATAGTAACACTGGAAATTAGTATTAACACATTCAGCACCCTGTATAATGATAGCACATTTAATGCACTGCTTACTGTACCTCCATGGAATTAAACAGTAAGAAAAAGGAATATCAGGGGTATAAGCATCTCACGTTTTGTTTTGGGAATCTGAGGCAATGACTCAGTGCATATTTGTAAGATCATAAAAGCAGAAGTTCTGTAAGCTTGGCACTGCTTTATTAGGAAAAACCTAAACGACTCTGTCATTTAAACCATCCCTTCCTTCAAATAGTTCAGTATCTGACCCGGCCCATGTCTGTTAAAGGTTAAGGAGCCTTACTCTCCAAAGTAGTCGTAGAGTACTATAACCTCAATCTCAAAAAAAAAAAAATGGCATTATCCTCCAAATGGTCTTACATAATAATTTGTTGCCTCAGAACTAATTCTCCTCCATGAAAACTTCACTGTCTCACCCTAAACAAAGCAAGTTGTTCCTAATTAAACAAAGAGACATCCACTTACTCAGTGCCTAGCTCTTTAAATTGCCACATCTTAATCATTTTCCCCATTTCTTAGCAACACTCCATAAAAAACTTCAACTTACAACTTCCATCAATATTATCAATCCACACCCTCTTTAAAAACCTTCTTTTAATACTTACAATCTACACCCTCTTTGAAAAACTTCTGTTAATACGCACAATCTACACACTCTCTGAAAAAAACACTGTTAATACTCACAATCTACATGCTCTCTGAAAATCCTCTGTTAATACTCACAATCTACACCCTCTCTGAAAAACCTCTGTTAATACTCACAATCTATACACTCTCTGAAAAAACACTGCTAATATTCAGAATCTATGCTATCTCTGGAAAATCTTTGTTAACACTCGCAATCTACACCCTCTCTGAAAAACTTCTCTTAATACTTAGAATCTACATACTAACTGTCTTTCGGCTTTTCCTGGTTGGGGGTTGCCACAGCGGAATCTACATCATCTCTGAAAAAAACTCTTTTAACACTCAATCTACACCCTCTCTGAAAACCTTTTGTTAATACTCACAATCTACACTCTCTCTGAAAAACCTTTGTTAATACTTACAATCTATACCATCTTTGAAAAAACTCATACTTAAAATCTATACACTTATAAGTCAAGTATTAGATGTTGTTTACGTTGCTGATGTTTCCTATTTATTCACTTATATCTATTTATTCACTTGTATTTATAAGTGTCTATTTTTAGTTCCTCCTCATTAGTTTTTACTAGTTTTTATATAGAAGGAACTAAACTGATTAACTTTGTAACATTGTGTAAAATGTATATAAATTGTATTTAACCTGTGGCTATTTAGTGATTGTAACTGCAGGAGGCAATAGAGAGGGAAAATGGACCAATCTAAGGTTTTATTCTAACTATGTGCACTATTTAAATACATTTTCACTGTTTTGGTAACTTGTCTGAGGAAGTTTCATAATTTCACGAGACAATAAGCAGTTTATATAGTGTGTTGCTTTACAACATTAAACCTTCCTAACTTTAAAAGGACGTGGCTCGTTTCTGTTTGTAGGCGTCGTTTCCATTTTTTGAGTTCGTTTTTTATTGTTTTTGACAGTTTTCTGACAAATCACAGAGGACTGAAGTCACTAAATAATGACATACATTTGAATTGCAGATTTTGTATCCTTCAGAAAAATGCAGGTTAACACAAATCATGCTATTCTATCAACTTTCTAGTTAGACTGAACAACTCCATGGAGTTACTCCAGGTCCAGGTTATGGTGGGTAAGACCCCCATTCAAGTCCTAGCCAGTTGAGGATCCCTTTGCATGAGTCACAACACCCATAAAACCTACTTAATGAAACTGAAGACAATCCAAATTTTACCGAACACACTGGCTATGGGGATTTCAATTATCCTACTAGCTGGGAAACCTACTCTAGCCCTAACTCTCTAGTGCAAAAGTTCCTTGACTTTGTGAATTCAAATGCCCCAGAGCAAATTCTCCACACCCTGACAAGAGGTACATTCTAGATCTGGTCCTCACCAACATGTCAAACAGGTGCACTGCTGCAGCTGTTGGATCCTCATTAGTTAAAACTGACCACAAATCAGTCACCTTCAAACTCACAAAGGGTGAAATCAGACTAAAAAACTTCATAAAGTCAAACTATACCCTCTATGTGAACGTATAGATGCATTCCAAGCTCCACCCCAAGCTGAAAGCGGTAACTACACTGAAGCTTACACTAATGCTGTGTACAATCACCTGTATAAGTTTATAAACTCGGCTGCACCAGATAGAATCAAAGCCAGAGCCCCAAATAAAATCAGGCTACCATGATGGACTTCCAGCATTAACAAACTCTACAATAAATGCAAAACGTTGCTGTCCAAGAAAACAAAGACAAGGACCCAACAATGGAAAAGCACCCTCCACAGCTTTAACGTGCAAATAAGACAACTTATCAAATCCTCCAAGAGCTCCTTTTTAGAGAAATCTAGCAAGTACTGCCAAGCATAACAATAAGGCATTTTACAGCTATGTATGCAACCTTATGAGTAGGATCCAAGCATGTGCAGAACTGGTGGCCAACAGTATCACACACACTGACACCACAGAAATAGCAAACCTGCTAGTGGATAGATTTGGTGAAAATTTCACTCTCTTATCCCCACTGAACTTACAACAAACCCTCCCCCAAACTTCACCTCACCTTACATATCCAAAGAGCAGGTCCTGAAAGCTCTGTCCAAGGCAAAGAACATGGCCTCTATGGGACCAGATGACATCCCAGGCTGTCTTCTAAACAGGCTAAAACATGAACTAGCATCACCACTAAGTACTCTTTTCAATCATAGCCTAAGCACAGGCTTTGTTCCTTTGGAATGGAGAACAGCTACAGTTATTCCCATCCACAAATGTGGCCTAGGAACAGACCCAGGAAACTGCAGGCCCATAAGTCTGACCAGCCTCATCTGTAAGGCCATGGAATGTATCATTATGGACCTCATAAATAAAGACATAGGTGACCTCCAAACCCTGGATCCTACCCAATTCAGCTTTGTGAAGGGCAGATCCTGCTTGTTGATTTTTTTAAAGTGTGACCAAGGCCACGCAGCATACCTTGAATTGGCAAAGGCTTTCAACACAATTTCACATTCAGGCATTACCGATAAACTTAGCAAACTGAATATAAACCCTTTCATTGAACGACGGATTGCCAACTGGCTTACAAACCAGACAGACACTATCAAAGTGGGTGACTCCACATCAACCAGCAGACTTGTTACCAGCAGGATGCCATAGGAGTCAGTGCTGGGCCCCCTACTTTTTGGAATATACTTCTCAGAAGTTCAAGTCAAAACTAAAGGGTTGTGGCTGACCGAGTTTGCAGAATACTGCAAACTAGGTGCAATCACTGAATCCCTAAATGATGTCAGTATACTCCAGGATGGTCTCACACAGACCAAAGACTGGTGTATTAGTCACGGTCTCAAACAAAATGCAAAGAAATGCATCATCATTCTCTTCGGCAGAAAGAATGTCCCTTCACACTATCAAATCAACAACAATACTCTAAGTACCCATGAAGTGTAAGGGACCTGGGATCACAGGTTGACCTTGACCTTAACTTCGACCACCAAGTGTCTACGATTGTAAGGAAAGCGTTCACCACAGCTTTCTTGATTAGTAAAGGTATTGCCTCGAGAGCAAAAGAAGATATAACCCCTCTATACTTGGCTCTTATCTGGCCCATAATTGAGTATAATGCCCCATTTGATATGTACTGTACTAAGCACCTACATCAATTACAGAGACCTCAGAGGTTTCTAACAAAGAAGATCAAGGGCCTCCAGCAAGTGCTTTAAAGGGACCGACTAAAATCCCTGTCACTATGCTCAGTATTGTAATAGACTTCTTAGGGGAGACTTATGCTTGGCCTACAGAGCAACCCAAGACCCATACCTAATGAACTTATGGCATATCTGTAAATCAAATGGGTTTATGGCTACCCATTTCAGGGACTTAAATGTGGGTTGTGACTTAAATAGGACATGCTGGAGGGACAGATTTACCCCCCAGCAACTGCCATGTCTTTGGAACAGGCTACCAATTCATGTGAAACAGAATACCTCTATGATAGTGTTCAAGAGGAAACTGGATGAGTGGATGGGGCATCATAAATCCTAAACAGGACAGAGCCCACAACCCTCCTGGACATGGGCAGTCATCACTAAATGTAATATTGGATATTGACTAGTACCTCTACGGTATTACATTGAGTTGAAATGGATAGGCTTAAAATGACCTTCGGGTCGATTGCCTAGTAATCTCCTATGATCCTATGATTCTATAAGTCAGGGGCACATTACGAGCACAAACGGCAGGCAGAAACAAATCTGTTTTTATTCTGCTGCTGTCATTTGCTAGTCATTACTGGAAGATTTTCTCACCTAGCATGAGACCTGACCTTAACAAGTTAAGCAGGGGGTGATTAACATTTTGATAAGACTGGGTCTTGTACTACAGTAGCACTTCACTGATTTGTCTTTTTGCAGATATCTGAGCATAATCACTATGCTGCATGCACTACTATTTGTAGCTTGCACGTGAGTTTGCCTAGTAAACTAAAGCAGATGTCTGATTCATTTTTCTGTTTTAATACTATAAATACCAGGACATGTGACACAATATCTGACTTGTAGTGCACTTTGCAAATGGCAAGGCTTAACTTTTATAAAATATCCATGGCTAATTCCTAACACTGTTTTTATCTGTGAATGCAATATAGAAAACATCCTAGTCATATGTACATAAAACCATGGCATTGTACATCACTATAATTGTAAAATCATTTATATTGAAATTCCTTAGTTGTCTGGTCCATCATGCAACTCTTTCTGTTCTGCAGAAGATATCAACATCTATTTATTATCTCAGCTTAGTGATCAAGGTAGTAGCAGCTTAAGTTTCATAAAGTTTGGAGTACATAAAGATGTGGGTGAATTGTTAGCAGGTCTAGATATAGAGAGCCTCCACACATGTATTACATTATGTTCCTTCAAATGCACTTGTGACACTGGTGTTGCTCTTTAAATGGTGCATGCCAATGTTTTCTCACTCCTTAATACTCTTTAATGATTTTTTTTTTGAGGAGAAACAATACCTGTTTTCCAAGGACAGATTTTACTTACACTATAGGAGTGGTTATAGTATGAATACCAGGATATGCAGCACCATAACATGGGGTTGCTTTCATAGTATGAGGGTATGCCTATTCATTTTAACCAACAATTAGAGTTTACTTGACTGTGTCAAGGCCTGAAACTTAATTGAATTTTATTTCAGTTTTAAAAGTTAACTTAATAAATGATCAGTTTCTTGCATTGTCAGGATGTGAAGTTCCCAGTGTCTATTCCTGCATCCATTCCTATTTCTCCCAACAACAGCCTTTGGGTATGCCATTTATAGCAATGGCTGTGTAGTCATCCTCAGACCTTTTACCTGGTTACCTGCCTCTTCTGACAGCTGAGTAGAGGTGCAAGCTCCGTCCAGTTTTTAAAGTCACCGTAGAGGAAACTTCACTGTCTAAATTTCTTTGGACTCTATGCACGCCACTACAGTTTAAAACAAATGGCTGCAGTACAGGGTATTCATTACAGTTTCTTAATTACATTGTGCAGTACAATTTATCTGTCAAATCACTGTACATCTTCAGTGGTTTCTTGCAAAGCAGCATAGAAAATCCTGTATGAAAATGCTGTAAACCCTCAGTAAATTGGAAATCAGATTTCAGGGAGGTTTAGTTTAAACCACATTATCAATTGCTGATTTGTCTGTCCATAACATTTGATAATACAAGAAGCAGTTGTTAAATGGAGACCAGTGTTTTACACAAACACACACACACATATCTATATATATATATATATATATATATATATATATATATATATATATGCGTGTGTGTGTGTGTGTGTGTGTGTGTGTGTGTGTGTGTGTGTGTGTGTGTGTGTGTTTGTATGGTTTACCATCAGAAGGTTGGACCTTACACCATCGAATGATAGGATCATCGACCTATTTTTACGAAACCGACAATGTCGCATTCCGACATTGTTGAAATATGACTCACTGTAAACCTCGGAACAGGCTTTGACATAGGTCGAGATGGGGGAGAGATGTCTACTTCAACAATGTCGGGTTCGACATTGTCGGCATTTGGCCTCCTGACTTCGACTGAAGTGGGTTCGACTGAACCCACTTCGACCTTCTGATTGTCACCCTCTATATATATATATATATATATATATATATATATATATATCTATATCTATATATATATATATATATATATATATATATATATATATATATAGTTTACTATCAAAGTTTTTCGAAATTGGTAATAATGATTTTCAGAAATGGTAACACAGAATCGACATTTGAAGTGTTGAACATCTGTGTTACTGGTAAAGTTTTTGCAGGGGGCCAAGCTACCCTGCACCCCCATGTGGGGGGGGGCTGTGTCCCCAACCCCCTGCATATTATATAGTCCAACTCCAAGATCACACTACAGTGAGAAAAGGGTACATTTCCCGAGCCCCACTGAAGTGTGATCTGTTATCAGAACCATACCTCTCAACCATACAAAATTCCTTGGAATTTCCTGGCTTTGAGGCTAAAATAATGGGGTGCCATGAATTCCCAAGTGGCCCCTTCAAATCATGATTTTTTTTTTCTTTTTGTTTGCAATTTTTTCAATACTGCTGATGTCATCAATGTGGAGGGGCGTGCGTGATGATGGCAGCATCGTCAAACTGTACCTGACACCTGATTCTGTTTAAGAGAGAACGGCTTGTGCCTTTGGAGTGAATACCCAATGTATTTGAGAACTTTGATTTTCTAAACTAGATGCCCTTTCTGCCATCCAACATCAGATTCATTCTTTAATAGTTTAAGAAACATAATATCTGACCACTAATAGTAATAATCTGTTCTGCAAAAGTGGGGTGCCTTTACTACATTAGCCGATATCAATGAATATGGCTTATTTTGTTTAAGAAAACATGTTAGCAGTGTCTTATATTTTAAAGAACAGATGGATACTAAAAAGACAAGTACTGAAAAATAAGCTGTTAAACTGTTCAAATGACTGTTAATACTGTATGCTATGATTAACATTATTTAACTTCCAAACAGTTTTTCAGTATTATTGTTTTACTTTGCAATAGTTATGCTTCCTTTGATATTAAGGCAGGGATTCAGTAATCCTCCGTGTAACACTAAATAAGTCTTACATGGAAAAGGCAGTCTAATAGGAAGATGTCAGCGTGCCATGCATATTCATGACGGCGCGCTGACTCAACTGGAAGGATAACATGGAGCATGTAAGACTGCAGGGGGCATGTCGGACTGCTGAGCAGTCGAAATATCCACGCCCCCTGCAACTATATAAAAGTGAAAATGACAAGTGCAATGAGCGAGTCCGCTGAAATATACACCATGCAAACACTACACATCGCCAGATACTAAACCCCTTTGTAATTGTAAAATGTAAACCTAATACATCCCCACATACTAAACCCCTTTGTAATTGTAAAATGTAAACCTAATACATCCCCACATACTAAACCCCTTTGTAATTGTAAAATGTAAACCTAATACATCCCCACATACTAAACCCATTTGTAATTGCAAAATGTAAACCTAATACATCCCCACATACTAAACCCCTTTGTTATTGTAAAATGTAAACACTACACATTGCCACATACAAAACCCCTTTGTAATTGTAAAATGTAAACCTAATACATCCCCACATACTAAATCCCTTTGTAATTGTAAAATGTAAACCTAATACATCCCCACATACTAAACCCCTTTGTAATTGTAAAATGTAAACACTACACATCGCCACATACAAAACCCCTTTGTAATTGTAAAATGTAAACACTACACATCCCCACATACTAAACCCCTTTGTAATTGTTAAATGTAAACACTACACATCCCCACATACTAAACCCCTTTGTAATTGTAAATTGTAAATACTACACATCCCCACATACTAAACCCATTTGTAATTGTAAAATGTAAACCTAATACATCCCCACATACTAAACCCCTTTGTAATTGTAAAATGTAAACCTAATACATCCCCACATACTAAACCCCTTTGTAATTGTAAAATGTAAACCTAATACATCCCCACATACTAAACCCCTTTGTAATTGTAAAATGTAAACCTAATACATCCCCACATAATAAAACCCTTTGTAATTGTAAAATGTAAACCTAATACATCCACACATACTAAACCCCTTTGTAATTGTAAAATGTAAACCTAATACATCCCCACATACTAAACCCCTTTGTAATTGTAAAATGTAAACCTAATACATCCCCACATACTAAACGCCTTTGTAATTGTAAAATGTAAACCTAATACATCTCAACATACTAAACCCCTTTGTAATTGTAAAATGTAAACCTAATACATCCCCACATAAAACCCTATTGTAATTGTAAAATGTAAACCTAATACATCCACACATACTAAACCCCTTTGTAATTTTAAAATGTAAAGCTAATACATCGCCACATACTAAACCCCTTTGTAATTGTAAAATGTAAACCTAATACATCCCCACATACTAAACCCCTTTGTAATTGTAAAATGTAAACCTAATACATCCCCACATACTAAACCCTTTGTAATTGTAAAATGTAAACCTAATACATCCCCACATACTAAACCCCTTTGTAATTGTAAAATGTAAACCTAATACATCCCCACATACTAAACCCTTTGTAATTGTAAAATGTAAACCTAATACATCCCCACATACTAAACCCCTTTGTAATTGTAAAATGTAAACCTAATACATCCCCACATACTAAACCCCTTTGTAATTGTAAAATGTAAACCTAATACATCCCCACATACTAAACCCCTTTGTAATTGTAAAATGTAAACCTAATACATCCCCACATACTAAACCCCTTTGTAATTGTAAAATGTAAACCTAATACATCCCCACATACTAAACCCTTTGTAATTGTAAAATGTAAACCTAATACATCCCCACATACTAAACCCCTTTGTAATTGTAAAATGTAAACCTAATACATCCCCACATACTAAACCCCTTTGTAATTGTAAAATGTAAACCTAATACATCCCCACATACTAAACCCCTTTGTAATTGTAAAATGTAAACCTAATACATCCCCACATACTAAACCCCTTTGTAATTGTAAAATGTAAACCTAATACATCCCCACATACTAAACCCCTTTGTAATTGTAAAATGTAAACCTAATACATCCCCACATACTAAACCCTTTGTAATTGTAAAATGTAAACCTAATACATCCCCACATACTAAACCCCTTTGTAATTGTAAAATGTAAACCTAATACATCCCCACATACTAAACCCCTTTGTAATTGTAAAATGTAAACCTAATACATCCCCACATACTAAACCCCTTTGTAATTGTAAAATGTAAACCTAATACATCCCCACATACTAAACCCTTTGTAATTGTAAAATGTAAACCTAATACATCCCCACATACTAAACCCCTTTGTAATTGTAAAATGTAAACCTAATACATCCCCACATACTAAACCCCTTTGTAATTGTAAAATGTAAACCTAATACATCCCCACATACTAAACCCCTTTGTAATTGTAAAATGTAAACCTAATACATCCCCACATACTAAACCCCTTTGTAATTGTAAAATGTAAACCTAATACATCCCCACATACTAAACCCTTTGTAATTGTAAAATGTAAACCTAATACATCCCCACATACTAAACCCCTTTGTAATTGTAAAATGTAAACCTAATACATCCCCACATACTAAACCCCTTTGTAATTGTAAAATGTAAACCTAATACATCCCCACATACTAAACCCCTTTGTAATTGTGAAATGTAAACCTAATACATTGCTACATACTAAACCCCTTTGTAATTGTAAATGTAAACCTAATACATCCACACATACTAAACCCCTTTGTAATTGTAAAATATAAACCTAATACATCGCCACATACTAAACCCCTTTGTAATTGTAAAATGTAAACCTAATACATCCCCACATACTAAACCCCTTTGTAATTGTAAAATGTAAACCTAATACATCCCCACATACTAAACCCCTTTGTAATTGTAAAATGTAAACCTAATACATCCCCACATACTAAACCCCTTTGTAATTGTAAATGTAAACCTAATACATCCCCACATACTAAACCCCTTTGTAATTGTAAAATGTAAACCTAATACATCCCCACATACTAAACCCCTTTGTAATTGTAAAATGTAAACCTAATACATCCCCACATACTAAACCCCTTTGTAATTGTAAAATGTAAACCTAATACATCCCCACATACTAAAACCCTTTTGTAATTGTAAAATGTAAACCTAATACATCCCCACATACTAAACCCCTTTGTAATTGTAAAATGTAAACCTAATACATCCCCACATACTAAACCCCTTTGTAATTGTAAAATGTAAACCTAATACATCCCCACATACTAAACCCTTTGTAATTGTAAAATGTAAACCTAATACATCCCCACATACTAAACCCCTTTGTAATTGTAAAATGTAAACCTAATACATCCCCACATACTAAACCCCTTTGTAATTGTAAAATGTAAACCTAATACATCCCCACATACTAAACCCCTTTGTAATTGTAAAATGTAAACCTAATACATCCCCACATACTAAACCTTTTGTAATTGTAAAATGTAAACCTAATACATCCCCACATACTAAACCCCTTTGTAATTGTAAAATGTAAACCTAATACATCCCCACATACTAAATCCCTTTGTAATTGTAAAATGTAAACCTAATACATCCCCACATACTAAACCCCTTTGTAATTGTAAAATGTAAACCTAATACATCCCCACATACCAAACCCCTTTGTAATTGTAAAATGTAAACCTAATACATCCCCACATACTAAACCTTTCTGTAATTGTAAAATGTAAACCTAATACATCCCCACATACTAAACCCCTTTGTAATTGTAAAATGTAAACCTAATACATCCCCACATACTAAACCCCTTTGTAATTGTAAAATGTAAACCTAATACATCCCCACATACTAAACCACTTTGTAATTGTAAAATGTAAACCTAATACATCCCCACATACTAAACCCCTTTGTAATTGTAAAATGTAAACCTAATACATCCCCACATACTAAACCCCTTTGTAATTGTAAAATGTAAACCTAATACATCCCCACATACTAAACCCCTTTGTAATTGTAAAGTGTAAACCTAATACATCCCCACATACTAAACCCTTTTGTAATTGTAAAATGTAAACCTAATACATCCCCACATACTAAACCCCTTTGTAATTGTAAAATGTAAACCTAATACATCCCCACATACTAAACCCCTCTGTAATTGTAAAATGTAAACCTAATACATCCCCACATACTAAACCCCTTTGTAATTGTAAAATGTAAACCTAATACATCCCCACATACTAAACCCCTTTGTAATTGTAAAATGTAAACAATACACATCGCCACACACAAAAACCCTTTGTAATTGTAAAATGTAAACCTAATACATCCCCACATACTAAACCCCTTTGTAATTGTAAAATGTAAACCTAATACATCGCCACATACTAAACCCCTTTGTAATTGTAAAATGTAAACCTAATACATCCCCACATACTAAACCCCTTTGTAATTGTAAAATGTAAACCTAATACATCCACACATACTAAACCCCTTTGTAATTGTAAAATGTAAACCTAATACATCCCCACATACTAAACCCCTTTGTAATTGTAAAATGTAAACACTACACATCGCCACATACAAAACCCCTTTGTAATTGTAAAATGTAAACACTACACATCGCCACATACAAAACCCCTTTGTAATTGTAAAATGTAAACCTAATACATCCCCACATACTAAACCCCTTTGTAATTGTAAAATGTAAACCTAATACATCCTCTCATACTAAACCTATTTGTAATTGTAAAATGTAAACCTAATACATCCCCACATACTAAACCCCTTTGTAATTGTAAAATGTAAACCTAATACATCCCCACATACTAAACCCCTTTGTAATTGTAAAATGTAAACCTAATACATCCCCACATACCAAACCCCTTTGTAATTGTAAAATGTAAACCAAATACATCCTCACATACTAAACCCATTTGTAATTGTAAAATGTAAACCTAGTACATCCCCACATACCAAACCCCTTTGTAATTGTAAAATGTAAACCTAATACATCCCCACATACTAAACCCATTTGTAATTGTAAAATGTAAACCTAATACATCCCCACATACTAAACCCCTTTGTAATTGTAAAATGTAAACCTAATACATCCCCACATACTAAACCCCTCTGTAATTGTAAAATGTAAACCTAATACATCCCCACATACTAAATCCCTTTGTAATTGTAAAATGTAAACCTATTACATCCCCACATACTAAACCCCTTTGTAATTGTAAAATGTAAACCTAATACATCCCCACATACTAAACCCCTTTGTAATTGTAAAATGTAAACCTAATACATCCCCACATACTAAACCCTTTGTAATTGTAAAATGTAAACCTAATACATCCCCTCATAATAAACCCCCTTGTAATTTTAAAAGGTAAACCTAATACATCCCCACATACTAAACCCCTTTGTAATTGTAAAATGTAAACCTAATATATCCCACATACTAAACCCTTTTGTCATTGTAAAATGTAAACCTTATACATCCCCACATACTAAACCCCTTTGTAATTGTAAAATGTAAACCTAATACATCCCCACATACTAAACCCTTTGGAATTGTAAAATGTAAACCTAATACATCCCCACATACTAAACCCTTTGTAATTGTAAAATGTAAACCTAATACATCCCCACATACTAAACCCCTTTGTAATTGTAAAATGTAAACCTAATACATCCCCACAAACAAAACCCTTTTTCATTGAAAAATGTAAACCTAATACATCCCCACATACTAAACCCCTTTGTAATTGTAAAATGTAAACCTAATACATCCCCACATACTAAACCCCTTTGTAATTGTAAAATGTAAACCTAATACATCCCCACATTCTGAACCCCTTGTTATTGTAAAATGTAAACCTAATACATCCCCACATACTAAACCCCTTTGTAATTGTAAAATGTAAACCTAATACATCCCCACATACTAAACCCTTTGTAATTGTAAAATGTAAACCTAATACATCCCCACATACTAAACCCCTTTGTAATTGTAAAATGTAAACCTAATACATCCCCACATACTAAACCCTTTGTAATTGTAAAATGTAAACCTAATACATCCCCACATACTAAACCCCTTTGTAATTGTAAAATGTAAACCTAATACATCCCCACATACTAAACCCTTTGTAATTGTAAATGTAAACCTAATACATCCCCACATACTAAACCCCTTTGTAATTGTAAAATGTAAACCTAATACATCCCCACATACTAAACCCCTTTGTAATTGTAAAATGTAAACCTAATACATCCCCACATACTAAACCCTTTGTAATTGTAAAATGTAAACCTAATACATCCCCACATACTAATCCCTTTGTAATTGTAAAATGTAAAGCTAATACATCCCCACATACTAAACCCCTTTGTAATTGTAAAATGTAAACCTAATACATCCCCACATACTAAACCCCTTTGTAATTGTAAAATGTAAACCTAATACATCCCCACATACTAAACCCCTTTGTAATTGTAAAATGTAAACCTAATACATCCCCACATACTAAACCCTTTGTAATTGTAAAATGTAAACCTAATACATCCCCACATACTAAACCCCTTTGTAATTGTAAAATGTAAACCTAATACATCCCCACATACTAAACCCCTTTGTAATTGTAAAATGTAAACCTAATACATCCCCACATACTAAACCCCTTTGTAATTGTAAAATGTAAACCTAATACATCCCCACATACTAAACCCCTTTGTAATTGTAAAATGTAAACCTAATACATCCCCACATACTAAACCCTTTGTAATTGTAAAATGTAAACCTAATACATCCCCACATACTAAACCCCTTTGTAATTGTAAAATGTAAACCTAATACATCCCCACATACTAAACCCCTTTGTAATTGTAAAATGTAAACCTAATACATCCCCACATACTAAACCCATTTGTAATTGTAAAATGTAAACCTAATACATCCCCACATACTAAACCCCTTTGTAATTGTAAAATGTAAACCTAATACATCCCCACATACTAAACCCTTTGTAATTGTAAAATGTAAACCTAATACATCCCCACATACTAAACCCTTTGTAATTGTAAAATGTAAACCTAATACATCCCCACATACTAAACCCCTTTGTAATTGTAAAATGTAAACCTAATACATCCCCACATACTAAACCCCTTTGTAATTGTAAAATGTAAACCTAATACATCCCCACATACTAAACCCCTTTGTAATTGTAAAATGTAAACCTAATACATCCCCACATACTAAACCCCTTTGTAATTGTAAAATGTAAACCTAATACATCCCCACATACTAAACCCCTTTGTAATTGTAAAATGTAAACCTAATACATCCCCACATACTAAACCCCTTTGTAATTGTAAAATGTAAACCTAATACATCCCCACATACTAAACCCCTTTGTAATTGTAAAATGTAAACCTAATACATCCCCACATACTAAACCCTTTGTAATTGTAAAATGTAAACCTAATACATCCCCACATACTAAACCCCTTTGTAATTGTAAAATGTAAACCTAATACATCCCCACATACTAAACCCTTTGTAATTGTAAAATGTAAACCTAATACATCCCCACATACTAAACCCCTTTGTAATTGTAAATGTAAACCTAATACATCCCCACATACTAAACCCCTTTGTAATTGTAAAATGTAAACCTAATACATCCCCACATACTAAACCCCTTTGTAATTGTAAAATGTAAACCTAATACATCCCCACATACTAAACCCCTTTGTAATTGTAAATGTAAACCTAATACATCCCCACATACTAAACGCCTTTGTAATTGTAAAATGTAAACCTAATACATCCCCATATACTAACCCCTTTGTAATTGTAAAATGTAAACCTAATACATCACCACATACTAAACCCTTTGTAATTGTAAAATGTAAACCTAATACATCCCCACATACTAAACCCCTTTGTAATTGTAAAATGTAAACCTAATACATCCCCACATACTAAACCCTTTTCTAATTGTAAAATGTAAACCTAATACATCCCCACATACTAAACCCTTTGTAATTGTAAAATGTAAACCTAATACATTGCCACATACAACACCCCTTTGTAATTGTAAAATGTAAACCTAATACATTGCCACATACAACACCCCTTTGTAATTGTAAAATGTAAACCTAATACATCCCCACATACTAAACCCCTTTGTAATTGTAAAATGTAAACCTAATACATCCCCACATACTAAACCCCTTTGTAATTGTAAAATGTAAACCTAATACATCCCCACATACCAAACCCCTTTGTAATTGTAAAATGTAAACCTAATACATCCCCACATACTAAACCCCTTTGTAATTGTAAAATGTAAACCTAATACATTGCCACATACAACAACCCTTTGTAGTTGTAAAATGTAAACCTAATACATCCCCACATACTAAACTCCTTTGTAATTGTAAAATGTAAACCTAATACATCCCCACATACTAAAACCCTTTGTAATTGTAAAATGTAAACCTAATACATCCCCACATACTAAACCTTTTTGTAATTGTAAAATGTTAACACTACACATCCTCACATACTAAACCCCTTTGTAATTGGAAAATGTAAGCCTAATACATCCCCACATACTAAACCCTTTTGTAATTGTAAAATTTAAACCTAATACATCCCCACATACTAAACCCCTTTGTAATTGTAAAATGTAAACCTAATACATCCCCACATACCAAACCCCTTTGTAGTTGTAAAATGTAAACCTAATAAATCCCCACATACTAAACCACTTTGTAATTGTAAAATGTAAACCTAATACATCCCCACATACTAAACCTCTTTGTATTTGTAAAATGTAAACTTTTTATTTTTTTGTAATTCCCGAAATAGCTGCCCGTATTTGCGCATGTTTCTGCGGGTGTGCCCATTGCCTAGCTGCAGTTAGCAATTTCGACATCAAAGAGCATAATAAGAAATGTTTATGCAAATTAAGCCAAATAGCAGTAGCGTAGTGGAAGAGCCTTCACACCAAGAGGAGGCATTCCTGGTTCTAGTCCCACTACTCCCCTTTCTATTTTATGTTTTAAATTTGTATATAAAATAATTCCTGACATATATGAATGAAATTTTATTAAAAAGCATTGAAATGGCCTATGTATTATTGAACAAAATGTATATATATAAATATAAGAAGGTGAGCAGCATTAAGGATATTGACATATAATTGCCCATAGCTAAGCAGCGTTGTACCCAGCGCAATATAGTTGCCCATAGCTAAGCAGCATTGTACCCAGTGCAATATAGTTACCCATAGCTAAGCAGCGCTTTACCTGGTGCAATATAGTTGCCCATAGCTAAGCAGCGCTTTACCTAGCACAATAAGTTTGTGAGGAGCTGCGCACCACCCTAACCAGCTCACTGTTGGGCAACGTGGTGCAACGTAGAGCAAAGTTGAGCAAAGTCGCCTAAACACAGCCACACCCCCTAGCCTGTCTGGACAGTAGTAAAATAAAAAGCAATGACAAGGCTCGAACACGGGATACTGTGCACCATAATCAAAGTACTGAACCACTAAGCCATGACAGCTTAGCATAAACATGCGTTCTTAACATACATATAGTTATAAATGGAAGTTTAACCATTGCTAAGCAGGTTTGCTGTTAGCTGCGAATTTTCAAAAATGGCCAATCACTAATAAGTGCGGGAAATGCGGCATATTTAAGCTCCATAGGCAGGAATACTTGCCTAACTAGTTGTAGCTCCCATCTGCAGTCAGAATGGCCGGTGCTTGAGAGGGTACTCGCTTTCGAGTGCAACGGTGGGGCATCGAGGAGTCAAAATACATGGTTTGGCTCCTTGTCCACCATCATGAGTCAGGCCTCCTGCAGGGCCAGTTTCAAGGGACAGAGTACAAAGCGGAGGCTTGGAACCGGTTAGCTCATGATCTCACCAGTGCCACAGGCGTCCCTCGGACTGGTGAGCAGGTCCGTCACCACCATGCAGACCTGAAGAGACGGAAGCAGGACCAACTGAACCAATGGATACAGGAGGCCCGTGGCATGCAAGATGCCCCACTACTGAGTAGGTAACCATGGAATGAAGTATGTAAGAAATGCTATTGTTGTCTATATAATGGATAGGTATGTCTCAATATCCCTTCATTTACTTCACAGCTGCAGGTGTCTGTGCTGCGAATCAGCAAGCCTATGCAGATAAGCTGCTAAGGCTGCACCACCAGGCAGGTTAGTAATTATTTTGCATGTATTATTATATAGAATAAGTAAGAGAGCCTGAAAAAAGAGTGTTGTAACCCATTAATAAAGGTCTAATAAGTCTTGAATAACTTCTCTGCATGTCTTGTTATATAAAATAAATGAGAGAGCCTGAAAAAGAGCGTTGTAACCCATTAATAAAGGTATAATTTATTTATTTACTTTTGTTTACCGGGTTAATCCAACTGGATACATATCCATTTTCAGTGGAGGCCCGGGGAGAAAATCTCCAGTTATACAGCATAATAAAATATAGAAAAACATTACATAGCATTTCGACATTACATTTGAAGCACTAGACATTTAAAAAACAACATATTATGATAAAGAAAGGAAAACATAGTTAGGCATTGACATTTGTATAGAGTAATAGTTCTTGAGTTAACAGAAATAGGAATGAGACAGAAGGAAAAGGTTAATAGGATTGATGATTACAGGAGAAGGGAGTGTAGAGACTAAAGGGAGGGACTAGTAATAATAAATGAAAGCAGTAAAGATATAAGGTCAGGAGTAGAATTATGTTAGTGTCAGGTTTTTTGTAAAAGAAAAGAAAAGTAAAGATAGTTAGTCTGAGTTATTACAAGAGCATAACCAGTGATTAGTGAGAAAGAGTTTTAGTTTGGTTTTAAATAATGGGAGAGAGGAGATGGTAGTCAGATCATTTGGTAGTTGATTCCATATTTTATCCACTGTGTTTGAAAATAGAGATTTACCTGCTAAGTTATTTGAGAAGGAAATGTGTATCAACATTTTGTTGGCAGAGCGCAGATTCTTCAGGTTATTATAAGGTCTTATAAGGGTCGAGAGAATTGGGGTGTTACTAGGTTGGTAAAGGGCTTTGTGGGCAATTGTGAGTTGATTAAATTGTAATAGTAGTGGTAATTCAAGCCATCCTAGCTGTTTTAGATTCTGACAGTGATGGGTCCTAAAAGGAGAGTTGGTGGCAAATCTTGCAATATTATTGTATGATCTAGTCAGATTGTTAAGATTATGTTTGGGAAGATTTGTATATATGGGGGAAGCATATAACAGGGTAGAGATTAAGTGAGTTCTGGCTATTGTGGCTCTAGTTGTTGGTGTCAGGAAGGGTTTAATGCGGTAGAGGGATCCAAGTTTTTTATTAGTAGATTTAATTGTAGAATTTATATGATAATCAAACTTAAGTTGATTGTCAATAGTAATTCCTAGCAGTTTGGTAGTGGGGTCTGGAGAGATAATGGTACCATCTTCAGATGTAAGTGTGAAATGGAGAGGGGGAGATAGGTGAGATGGGTTGAAGAGCAGCAATTTGTTTTTTTTAGAGTTGAGAAGACAGTGGTTAGAGAACCATTTTTCTATAGTAGAGAAGGCTTTTTGTGTGTGAGAATGAAGATCAGTTTGAGATGAGGCAGAGCAAATGATAGTGGAGTCATCAGCATATTGGATACAGGTAGACTGCAGAATGGAGAGATGAAGGTCATTTATGAAGATGGAAAACAATAGTGGCCCTAAAATAGAGCCTTGTGGGACACCTAGAGAGGTAGGAAGAAGGTCAGAAAGATGGTTTTGCCAGAGAACGGCTTGTTTTCGGTTGTCCAGATAAGATGTGAACCAGTTCATGGTAGGATGGTCGAAGGAGAGGGACTTCAGTAAGTGGAGGAGAAGTTGATGATTAACCATGTCAAAGGCTTTAGATAGATCCACAAAGAAAGCAGAGGATAAAATATTATTGTTATGATTGTTGTTGATACAGTTAGTAAATGATAGTAAGGCTGTGGTGGTACTATGAAATGGCCAAAATCCGTGTTGACAGTTAGCCAGGAGCTGATGTTGAAGTAGATGGGTAATAAGTTGTTTATGGATACATTTCTCCATAATTTTGGCTAGTGGGGAGAGTAGAGCAATGGGACGGAAGTTAGAGAATTCAGTAGAGTCTCCACCTTTGTGGAGAGGAATAATGTAGGAGATTTTCCAAATTGATGGGATTAGGCCTTTTGTTAAGGATCTATTGATTAACTGGGTAGGCAATGGCTTTGGCTCCTATTTTGAGGTATTCGGCTGGTAGTTGGTCAGCTGAGGGAGTGTTAGGTTTTAGTTTTTGAAGTAGAGAGGAGATATAAGAGGTAGGTATTGGTTCTAGGTGAAAGGGAGGAGGAGTAAAGTTAGGTTTGGGCAGGTTAGATGTATCTGGATTTTGCTGACTAGCTAGATTAAATATAGTGGTAGTAAAGAAAGAGTTGATGGCATTGGCTGTTTGAATTGGACAGTCTGGGTTACAGCCTAATGGGTTGGGTGATTCAACTCTGCCTGGGGATAGAAGTGAGTTAATCATAGACCAGAATTTTTTTGGTTGTTTGAGTGATGTTTGCTGAAGTTGTATATAAAAGTTCTTTTTGTCTTGTAGGATAGCTTTTTTTGTAATATTTCTTTGTTGTCTAAAGTTTTGGTGATCAGTTGAGTTCTTTGTGGACCGCCATTTAGTCCAAGATTTGTTTCTATTGTGGATATGTTTCCTAGTATGATTTGAGAGCCAAGGGGCTGGTTTATTTTTCATTCTTATGGAACGGGTTGGGGCATGTTGGTCTAGGATTGCTAGGAAGGTGCTATTAAAGTAATTAACAGCTTCATCTATAGGGAGAGACTTTAGGGGAGACCAGTTACAATGATAAAGTTCAGTTAGAAAGAGTTCTTGGTTAAGGTGTTTTTTGCTATGGATGGTCCTGACTATATAGGGAATGTTAAAGCATGTTTTATTTCTGATAATATATATGAGAGAGTGGTCACTAAGGTCATCTGGAAGGGTTCCTATTGAATATCTTTGTTGTGGAAAATTTGTAAGAATCCAGTCTAAGATGTTTTTTTTTTATTATATTTGTTTATTCTAGTAGGAGTGTTTATAGCCTGTGAGAAGCCATAGAGGTTAATATGAGAGGAAGGATTAGTGTTGTTACATAAAGTCCAATCGATATTAAAGTCTCCTAGTAGAATTGTTTCTTGTGGGAGATCAGTCAAAAGCCAATTCAGGAGGCCTTCTAATATAGTCAGATTTTTTCCTGGGGGAAGGTAGGAGCAGATGATATAAATTGATTTATGGGAATTAAGTATTAGTTTGGTAATAATTATTTCAATGATGCCATCACAGGGGAGATTATAGTTTATTTTGTTGCTTTTCAGTCCTGATTTATATATAATCGCAACCCCTCCACCTTTTTTATTTAAACGATCTTGTCTAATGATGCTGTAACCTGGGGGGGGGGGTAATTTCGGTGTCTTTTATTGAAGGTTTAAGCCATGTTTCGGTTAAACAGAGAATATCAAATTGTTGGACATCCAAGAGGGCATGAATGTGTGGTATTTTGTTACATATGCTACGTATGTTGAGATGCGCTATTGAGAGTGATTTGGAGGGATTTGTTGTTGGCAGTGGGACCTTATGGTTAAGATTGTAGTTGATGGGGGTTGGTGTAGGGCTTGGGCCAAGGTTGGGGTGGATGTCTCCATCTTTTAATGAGTGGAGAAATCTGAATTTATAGTCTTGTGAAGGTATGAGATATTGGTATAGTGATTTTTTAATGCATAAAAAGGAGTATTTAATATGATTTAGTCGATGATATTTAGCTTGAAAGAAACTAGGTATAATAGTGGCATTTGGGAAGGTTATAGATAGAGCATGAAAAGGTATTAGTGTTTGTTTGGAAGGGATGGTAACAAGTGATAGGAGAGGTTGTTCATATGAGGTGAAGAGGTAAGCTGTGTTGAGGGAGATCAGGAGTAAGAGGGCAAGAAAACATAGGTGTTTGTGAGACATGGTAGAGAAAAGTGTATTATATGTGTTAGGAGAAGTATAGGTATTAGCTAAGATAGAGAAGGTGGGATGGGAGAGAAATAGAATATAAGGGAGGGTAATGTATATATATGGGGTGTGGCTAGGAGTGAGTCAGTGAGTGGATGATTGGTAGAGGGGTGTGGCTAAGAGGGTATAAGTTTAGATGTACTAGGGGCGGGTGGGAATTGGGGGCAGGGTAGGGGAGCGGAGTGAGCCCGCAGGGAGAACGGAGTGGAATACACAACGTGTACCATAGAGGATGGAAAAACTATCAGTGAATGCTGACTGTCACAAGGTAAGTGGAGGTAGCCTAGGAGTAGTGGATAAGGATGGACTTAGAAAAGGAAGAAAGGGATGGGAATTAGAAGGGAGAAATAGGGGCAAGTAAGTAGAAGTAGATACTAGTGAATTAGATACTGGTGGGGAAAGTGTGACCTCTAGTGGACAATAGCAGAGTTGAACTAAAATTCACTAGGGCTCCAGGAGAGTAAGCTAGACTAATGGGAGAATGAGCACAAGCTAAGTAAAGGTCTAGGTAAGGGAGGGAAGGAGATAAAGGAGTAAGAGGGTTTGCTGCTGGCAAGCTTGACTGGGAGCAAACAGAACACTTAGCAGGGTTAGCTGGTTATATAATTACAGGACCATGTTATAAGTAAACATACTTTCTTGGTATCTTGAGATAGAGGCTTGCAGGAGATGGCAGGGTTTTAAAAACTTCCCAGAGTAATAGGCAGAGAGTGCAATAGCAGAGTTAGTTGTGGGATTCCACCCAGGCGAAAAACTCAGGGTATGTCCGGGTGAGAGCTGACAAGCAGGAGGAAAAATGAGAAAAAAAGTTATGTTAAAGTAATAACAAAACACTATGTTCCTAGAGCAGTACGGATAAACAGGTTAATTAAGTACTTAAACTTACAATATATCACATTAAGTAATAGTTACAGTCAGGCAAGGTCAATCATTTTCATTAGGTCAATCATTTTCATTAGGTCAAAACATGCTTTTAGGCTAAGCACATAGTACAGATTAGCAGAGTTAAGTGGCTAAGGCCAACTATGTAACATACACATCCACAGTGGGGAGCGCTACCAGTAATTAAAGTAGTAAAGGTTTCAGCTTAAAGTGGTCTAGGGAATCATAGAGGTGAGCATTTACACCATTAGGGGTATAGCTTATGTAAACGACAAGTGTGGGTATCCTTTAATTGACTAAATTAAGGCCAAGTCTGCTCGTGTAAGGACACTACAATTACAGGCAGGTCAGGTAAATGGCGGGTAAAGAACCACGTTTTGAACAGTAATAAATCTGGAATTACAGGTTAGACCCCTAGCAGGAGTAAATCCGTAGTCCAGAACCACACAGTAAATTAAGTAATTATGCCAAAGGTAGGTAATAAGTCTTGAATAAAGTCTCTGCATGTATTGTAATATAAAATAAGTGAGAGAGCATGAAAAAGTGTTGTAACCCATTAATAACGGTATAATAAGTCTGGAATAAAAGTATTCTGCATGCACCAAAATATGAAATGAATGAGAAAGCCACTACAAAAGTGTGTAATGTAATTAATAAAGGTTTAATTCCTGGACTGTGTCCGTGTCACTTTCTTTGATATGTTGCTGTACCCTTGCATTATGGAAATAGTGCAGTTGTATTAAGTGCTGTCAGTCCACACTTGGGTAGGTCCATATAAAGTGGATGAAGGGAATGCCAGTAGCTCTTAAGCATATATACAGTCCTCAACTGTTGGTTCATGGCTAGCATGTGCAGGTTAATCTGGCACATGAGTATCTTGTAATTGTGTTCCCCAGAAATGTCAGTGTGCTGCTAGAAATGTAGGGGTCTGTTTAAATGTAGCTGATAATTTCACCTGAAGACAGCCAGATATGTAGATATATGAATATAAATGAAATATATAAATACGTAGCAGTAACATCTGCATCTTGAACAGTTTGTATGTCAGATACAGGTCAGGTATATAAACAACTATCAAATCCCATTTCACAATTTAATGGACACTGCCTAGTGTAATAATACATGTAGAGTAAAGTTATAAGTATATATAAGTTGTTAATGGAGTGATCTTTTTACACCCTACTTTATGGTCATAAATAATGCCATTCCACACCTAAATGGGTATGTGTAATCTAAAAAACTATGTTGGGACATATGTCCTATTGGTTTATAAATATCTGCATGTACTTTGATGCATGTGCCCTGCTCACATACCACAATCTTGGTGGCCTGTTGCCACCAATCAACCCTGCATGCTGTTGGAATGTCCACTGTTGTTCTAAATATGCATGTGTTATGCTTGCTGTTCAACTGTTGGAATTCTTGTGTGTTGGGTTAATGGGAATACTACTGCATGCTGTTACAACTAATTTGGAATGCTGTTGTCTGTTACTAACCCATATTGTCATTAAATCCTGCTAAACATAGAACGTATCGGAAGGCCAGTCCCAGCGGACCCTCCTCTCCCACCTCAGCTGACGATGGCACCAGCATGTCCGGTGCCCAGCCCGGGACCTCATCCTCTGGTGGCCCTGTGCCACCTTCAGGTGGAAGTGCTGCAGGGGATGGGGCTCGTCCCCCTGTGCAAGCGTGGCCAGAGGAGGGCCACCTATCACCCTCCGAATGGTCCAGGCTGTGGTGAGTAGGGAGATCAAGCGTTCGGTCGCTGATCCTCTATGCCAGCTCTAGGCATGAGTGGCGCGACTCACGGGTGAGCCTGCCCCTCCTACTCAGCACCCAGCACAGCCACCCTCTGGGCTGTGAAGGTGCAGTGGTGACTGCCCATGGGTGGGGATCTCAGTTCCACTGTTGCCATCTGTGGGCTCATGGGCTTGTGATATCCAAACATCCGTCCCCGTCAGTTGTGTTCACCCACCACTTGTTTCGTATTCCGCCCCTGTATGCATCTTGTTTGTTTTGTCTGTTTACCTCCCCAACCAACCTCCCCAAATATACCTACTTCCTCTACCTCACATTCCACTCTCACCTGAAAAAACAAATAAAAAGGGCAATTTGTTCCCACAAAAAAATTACGCCCCATACATAGCTGCCCATTTCGCACACATGTCCACTGGACATGCAAACTGATAATTATAACTGGCAGTACAACATACTTTGTTGTCCTCACCCCTCTCTCAGGGGTGAAAGGTTTCAAATTTCACTCCAAATTTCTAACATATGCACAGCTGTTGCTGGTAAAGAAATGGGCAGCTATGGACCTTCCCTACACCCATCCTGCACATCCCGAGCTGGTTTCCCTACTGTCTTTCCCTCTTTGTGCCCACTTTTTCACCACTTTCCTAGCCCCCATTTTCTGTTCTTTCAAAGAAATTAGCACAGGGGTTAGTGGGAATAAGCACTTTTAAGCAGTAGTTAGCAGGTGTGCACGAGTGTGCACTTGTGTGCGCTTAGCTAAGCATCACTAAGTGTCGTGCAAACTCACGCAAACCCGCTTACAACTGCTTAAAAGTGCCTTAGTCACTCTGCATGGCAGGGCCCTTTTTCTGCTGCACAGCAAAATAAAACACCTCTGTCAGTCTCGAACCCTAGCCCTTGGACACACTACATGCATGAAGTACCACTAAGCCACAGTAGACATACAAGTTGGTGCTGTAATAAATATATCATGCATTACAATGAGTGAATGTAAAGGGAAAATAGGAATGCCATAACATAAATCTTGTTCTGTGGATCTTTACCAGCAGTTGTTGTGGAATTGCATGACATGACTTTGAAAAGAGAACCAGCCATTCTTGCAGGAAATAATGTTACAATAGCACTTTACAAACCCCATACAGTATCAGAGCAGGATACACACTGGCATATTTGAATAGGGCAGAGGCCATTTTTCCCAACTGTGACTGCTTGTCAGTGATGTCCCTGATTCGTAAACAAATGTTAGCTGTGTCCCTCTGAATCTCTCTGAAAAGTACTGAAATTAGGCAGAAAAGTGGGGAATTACACTTAATGAATAATGTCAATAAGTAAGAGTAGACACTGCTTGCATGTCAGAAAAGGTGTATTAATACATATGCTCTGATTCTCTCACAGTCACAACTTAATGTCTGTAATATATTACAGGTGTACCTCACTTATATGTACCTTTCCCTGAGGCTGTTCAAATATATACCTGAGTGTATCAGAGGCCTGGCAGAGGCAGAAACACACAGGCATATCAGCTTTTCTGCTGTTGCACAGTCTGAAAATAGCTTTGGAAGGAGTCCCACAAGCATACCCTTATGTAGGAGTACAACACAAAAATATCAAACGATGTAGCCATGTACTGGTAGCAACCAACTGTGACAATGCCATTGTTCCAGTGCTGAAAAGACTTTTGTGGTGTACAGACAAAGAATACCATCTGGATATGTCCACAGGTGGGAGCTACGCAGAGGGACTACTTGCCTTGATAGACTAACAGGTACACAGCAACCCTGTATGTTCAGCAAGATAAACATCACACCATAATGAATAATGCTCTCTGTACTTCTGCACCCCTACCCAAAAGAACAATATACCTGTGTATTCAGGCTCTTCCAATGAAGTAGGTAGGCATACTCAGTACTGAAATTTTGTCCAGTTGTCTTGAGCAGCCTGTGCTAATGTCAACACAATAAACCACAAACTGTTCAGAAGTGAGTAAATTAATATTTACAGTATAGTAGTTCACAGTTCATGTGCCAGAAGAATACATTGCAATAACTACTTTTGTATGGCAGTTAATTGTCTAATTAGAAAAGAAAGTACATACTCCCATGTATCTTGTGTTAGCATTTGGAGGGGTGAGTCAAATTCTACACTGACAAGTGTGTACTAGAAGCAGCAGCATTCAGGTTTGAGTACAACATGCAAATCACTGGCTACAACCCTAGCTTCAGATATAAGAAGTATACCAACCTTCTGACTGACACAACGGTGTCCACAGCAAACAAGCATGGGCCCCACTTTGGAAAGCTGAAAGGGCTACGCCTACCTAACTTAGCATTTTAAAGCAGTGGTCTGCTATGACAGTGAGTACTGCAATTACCACACAGCAGGCTGCATGCAATTACTAAATGGTGGGCACCAACTGGTGCAGAGGCCATCACATGCACATGTGCAGATACCTAGAAAAGCAGGCTGTACTTGCTGTCCACACATGCAATAATATTATTGCAGCAACAGAGAGAGAGAGTGAGAGCGAGAGAGAGACAGAGAAAGAGACACAGACAAAGACAAAGAGACAGAAGCAGACAGACACAGAAAAAGAAAGAGCAACATCAACAGACAGAGAATACCCCCCCCAAAAAAAATATTTCCTTTAAAAACAGACAGAACAGAGAAATACAAAGGAAAGGTATGTAACACATATGTATTTGCTGGCATGTAGTAGATGTTTTTGAAGAGTACTCTACATACTGTGAATCATCCATATGTGGCAGCAGTACATATCTATATGTATCTGTACATGTGCATAGGGCAAGTGACATACTGCAACTGTTTGCGAAGGGTGTGTGTGTATATATACATATATATATATATATATATATATATATATATATATATATATATTGTTGAAGGTTGTTATATGCATATTTCTATGTAGGTTGTAGTGAGTGTCAAAGAAAACAGCATGCAGTGCTGGTATATGACATGTGGTGGTTAAACGCTGTGGGTATGATTTGTCAGTTTTGCAGTGTTGCAGCCAGTGAGGCCTGCTAAAGCTACATGGGCTGAGGACACCTTCAATGCATTCTGCACAACACTGTGCAATATTATTACATAACTGCATATTTCACAAATGTCACATAATTGATATTACCACCATGAAAAGTGGACTGTATATGTGCCTATATGTACATCTATATGTACAGCAATGGATGTTTATATGTATGTGTGTATGTATGTGTGTGTGTATATATATATATATATATATATATATATATATATATATATATATATATATATATATATATATATATATATATATAGAGAGAGAGAGAGTCACTTACTGCGACAGGTGCCTGGTGACCAAGGCATGGACTGAAGCTCAGTGTTGACACTGCAGTGCCACCCCTTCTTGCCAAAACACTGTACCCATTAACTACCACATAGGTGGTAGTCTACCTAACACCGAAGGTGTGATAAGGGAACATGGGACACAGGTGGACAGTAGCCTCCCCTTTGATAATCACAGTGCCACACTTGTCATGTAATCTGTCTACATGGTACACGTCATCACAAAAGGTGTGTCATCTAGGGAAATATAGGTTAGTGTTCCCCTCTACTCATCACACTTAAAACCCATTATAGAGTACAATGCCCCATGTGGTATGTACCTCATATGACAACTACAGTAACTGTAAAGGCCACAGACATACCTCACAAAGAGTAATACCAGCCTCAAACAGATGCCTTATGCAGACCGACTCACAAAACTACAGCTAGACTGTGTTGCATACCGCCTACCCAGAGGTGACCTCTGCCTAACATACAGAGCTATGTCACACCCATAGCTGTTGGAAATCCTCCACGTAAACATATTACAATCACTCCGAGATACACTTTCTAGGGCCCTAAACCTTGTCAGCTCACTAAACAGCACATGCTGGAGGGATAGATTCCCATCTCAGAGACATGCCATACTCTGGAACAAACCACCTATCAATAGCATACAAAGCTCCTCATTAGCAGTTGTCATAAATACTCCTGATGATTGGTTGGGAGATAGGAAATACCTCTGTGGCTCTGGTTGACAGGGGCAAGTGAAATTAAATTACGTGTTTGTCAAAGGCCAGGGTAGCATATGGCTAGGCTGCTGTAGGCCCTAGGGCCAATAGCGTATTAACTACCTATGACACGATGCACACACACATGTACTTAGTGCAATAATTGCTATGTGAGGTTGACTGAGTGTGATGGTGAATGTGTTGGTGAATGTGTGCAAGGTCTGTAAAGGTGTGATAGCTTAGTGTGAAATTGTTTCTGTCATGGTAGTTTGTGTCCTAGCTGTGATCCCAGCAAAAGATGTGTATGCTATTGTTAGGCAGAAAAAGTAATATGGCATATGGTGTGACATAGTCCCTTGTTGTCGACTGTGGTGTCCCATTTTAGGCTAAAGCAATACATGTATGCTTAGTGAGAGGTACTGCTGGTGAATCCAACTCCCATATGAACTGTAGTACTACTTGAAGCTGTAGGCCTAAACAGTACAGTATGGTGTATGTTCACATTGCTTGGAAACACTGTTTTGTGTGTTCCCTGTAGTCCTCACAGATTACATACCTCAGGCATAAGGTTTTGTAAGTAGTGACACACAGTACTGTATGGTACACAGGTAAAGCTCATCTGGGTTGGCATACATTTGTGTGTTGTATGTATGTCTGATGTGTGTGTAATTATGCCTGTACCATGCCCTCAATCATATGTGTGTTACAGGGCATACGTGTGTATCTAGCAACATGTATAGTCTAGTACAGCAGTATGCCACCTATATTAACAACTGTGCACATATGTTAGGCAGGGGTTTGGCATCAATGACTAGGATGGTATACTGGTAATACTGTAACTGTACTTTACATTCATTGCAATGGATGACATCTTTCTTTAGGCATTAGCTTGATATATACCTCCTGTGGATAGGTGGTGCAATGTGTCACATACAGTGTGCCATGTACTGGTATATAGTCTTACATACTGGCTTCTCTTTGCTGCTGTGCAGAACATGGTGTGATATATAGAGCGTGCCAGGCACTGTCAGCCAGTTTTGGCCTGAGCACTAATATGTGGTATTGAACGTGTGTATCCTCTGACAGCCAATCGGATGCTATATATGGCAGTTAATTGATATCTGTACTTTAGAATGTTAAGTGTGCCACATGACTTGCTCACACATATTGTTTAATTGTCTTCCAGGGGCATGGCCCACCAATGCAACCCATGTTATACAGCTGCAGAGGTACAGGAAATACGCAGCAGCCTGGTGCAGCACTACACCCTGCTGTTCTCTAGAACCAGCCAGGACCAGCATGAGTGGACTGCACTGTAGCAAGATCTTGTTTGTCGGGTAAATGACATAGGCATGCATAACTGGACATATGAGTAGGTACGCCATCACTACAGTGATTTAATTAGACATGTCCGACAGTGTGCGTCTGATATCCATAGACAACAGCTTGCCACAGGTGGTGGGGTAGCCATTCATCCCCCCTTCACCAGAGTGGAGGAGCTGCTCATAAGCGTGGTGGCTCCTAGCCAACTACAGGAACAGCAACATACATGTGTCATCATGGAGGCCGGAGCCACCCAGCATGTTGACATGGAGCGTGCAAGTAACATGCCCTATCTGTAGACTACTGTTACCTGTATTGGTAGATTATGCATATGTGAGATGTGTACTGTGTGTTTAGCAGTTGTGCTGCCTAGTGTTGTGCAATACTGATATGTGGAATATAATATGTACGCCTGTGACTGTCAACTGTTGTACTACTGTAGTTTAGCAAACTCACAGTAGCAATGCCACAGTTGTGGCCACTGACAAACTCTCTCATATTCTTGTAGGTCCCTCTGGTGTGACAGCAAGGCAGCCGGTCGATGCTGGTAAGTGTGTTATACATTTAATATTGCTAATGAAATATGCATGCCATAGATGAGGTGTAGGCCATGTACACGTAACACACCTACGCATAATGCATGCTGTGCATGTTTGCTGTGAGACTATGCACATCTCAGTAATGCCAGTAGCTGCCTCAATCACATGCAATACACAGAGCATCGCACACAATTGTGGCAACACTGTACTGGACATTGGATAGGCATAGTTGATAAACATGTACACAACATACACAACTTTGTCATACGCAGTACACCATAACATGCTACACATGGCGTATCCAGACACCCGCTGTAAGGTCACACTTCAGTATCCCACATGTCATCCACACAGCACACATAATATACCCGAGGAGTAGAGGCCTATCATGGGGCTGTGCGACACTCTTCAACACATAACACATTCATGTTAGGCAATGCTCCCTATTGGGCACCTTACAAACCCATGTAACAAGTGGCTGTGTAATTGTGAATGTAGCCACGGTACTGCAGTTCAGGTACAGCATGCTAGGTGGTGGTCTGGCACACATTAGTAGCCTTGAGTGACCATATGATGCATGATGATGATGGCTCATGGTACTACACCCCATCCAGTTACAGTGACCACAGTACTACACATAACAGTCATTGCTATGCACCTCAATGTTGTGTGTGTGCAAACATATGCACCTATACACAATATGCATAGCAATCACCATTTGTACAAAGTGACACATATATGTCTTGTAATGCTATTGAGTGTATAGGTCACATGACACACATTGGGTATGTGTGATGTTCAATGTTGCAGTCATGTTGTAGCATGCCATGTCATGGCTGGCACTGGCATGTCCACAATATGTCCTACACTCACCATAACCACTGTACAATGGCCATGTTGAGCAATGGTATTCCATCACATATACATGCACCACTCATCCTGTGTGTTTACATAGCATGCATGTGCTAAACCTGTGTCCACAATTATCTGCTACAGACACAGACACTGTAGTCAGAAATGGATATCTATGTGACACACAGATACACATCCAGCCATGGTATGTATACCTGTGAGTGATGGTGCACAGGACATTGCAGACCTTTTAATACTTGCACAGCAATGTTGTGTCCATGTACACATTGCTTTCCAGGGTGAGGCCAATCACTGAACAACAACACACATGCATCAAAGCCATGTATACAGTTATTAACAAGGGCTGTCTACACTTGCACTGCATGGTCTTGATCAACAAATCTTTTGCATGCTGACACATGTGATATGACTGTTTGCCTTGTGATACTGTAACCCACCTTCAACCACTATTGAGTATGTTTTGGATTGCTGGTGTTGTGTGTGGGTATCTGCTGTAGTGAGGAGTGTATTTGTGTGCATGTGTTCATGTGTTCATGTGTGCATGTATTAATGTGTTCATGTGTTCATGAGTGCATGTGTGCATGTGTTCATGTGTGCCTGTATTCTATTGTAGTGTTGATAGTTATACCGAAATGATCGTGTTAGTGCACCGCCAATAGCTAAGTCTTTCTGTATGTAACATACCTACATGTTACAAGAAATAGAATAAGCAAGTAAACAAAACAGAAGAAGCAGCTAAACAGCTACAACAATAGGGTTCATAGGTTCATAGGTTGGTACTAGGCTATCAGCCCTAGGGCCTATACAAGCCTAGCCATAACAATTCCCTGGCTATTTCTTCCCACATTATTTACTTTCCTGGTCCCCTGTCTAGCAGGGTGACTGACGTGATCCCTGGGGTGAATTTCCTTTCTCCCATCCAATCGTCAAGGTTCCTCTTGAAGAGGTCCAAAGAGGCACTCTGCATGACATGTATGGGCAATCTATTCCAGAGTCTGGGGAGTCTCTGGGTCAGGAACCTATCCCTCCAGCATGTTTTGTTTATTGTGATGACAAGGTTTAGATCCCTGGAGCGTGTAGCTCTGAGGGATTGGGATTTCTTTAAGTGTAGCATGTCCAACAGCTCTGGGTTTGACATGGCCTTGTATGTTAAGCAGAGATCACCTCTGAGTAGACGATATGCAACAGAGTATAGCTGGAGTTTTAAGGTGGTCAGCGTAGGGCATCTGCTTTAGGCCTGTGATTCTTTTAGTGAGGTATTTCTGAGACCTTTCCAGTTGTTGCAGATGTCTTGAGAGGTACATACCAAATGGGGCGTTGTATTCTATAATGGGTCTAATGAGGGATGAGTACAGTGGGACAATGACCTCCTTTTTCTGGATGAAAAGCCCTTCATGATGAGGTGTGCCACATAGAAGGATTTCCTGACTGTTGTGGCGATGTGGTTATCGAAGGTGAGACCACTGTCCACCTGTGTCCCTAAGTCTCTTATCACACTTTCTGTGTTTAGTGTACTGCCACCTATATGGTAATTCATGGATACATGTTTTTCCCAAAGGGGATAACAATACATTTCTTGGCATTGAGCTTGAGCCCATGGCTCTGGCACCAAGCATCTGTTTCTGTAAGGCCCTTTTGTAGAGTATCCACATCATTTGGGGATTCAATAATGGCTCCCAGTTTGCAGTCATCTGCAAACTTTGTTAGCCAGAGTCCCTTAGTGTTGACCTGTACTTCAGAGAAGTAGATGCCAAACAAGAGCGCCCCAGGACTGAACCCTGAGGTACTCCACTTGTCAGTTGTCTGGAGCTGGATTTGGAGTCGGCTACTTTTACAGTGTGGGTTCTATCAGTAAGCCATTTAGCAACCCATTGGGTGACATAGGGATTAATGCCCAACTTAGTAAGTTTATCTATGATTCCAGAGTAGGGGATGGTGTCAAAGGCCTTGGCAAGGTCTAGATAGGCTGTGTGGACCACCTTACCCTTGTCCATAGCTCTGGAGACTGATTCAAAGAAGTCAATCAGGTTCAGGAGACAAGATCGGCCCTTCACAAACCCAAACTGGGTGGGGTCCAGTGTTTGAAGGTTGCCAATGTCTTTGTTTATAAGTTCCATGATAATACGCTCCATGGCCTTGCAGATAAGGCTTGTCAGACTGATGGGATGGTAGTTTCCGGGATCCAAGGTGGATCCCCCCTTGTGGATTGGGATAACTGTAGCTCTGCGCCACTCAGTGGGCACGAAACCTGAGGTGAGGCTATGATTAAACATGACATTTAGGTGAGGTGCCAGTTCATATTGTAGTTCATGTAGTACACAGCCCGGGATGTCATCTGGTCCCATGGATGCTGTATTCTTGGCTTTAGAGAGTGCGTTTTGTACCTGTGTGGCCATTATTACTGGAATATGGCAATCTTCCGGTATTGAGATGGGCCATTTAGGGGGTGAGAGGGGGGTGAAGTTGGTACTGAATCGATCTGCCAGGATATTGGCAATATCTTTCGGATCAGTATATTTAATGCCATTCTGTTTTAACTCAGAGCAGATCTGAGCATTGCCATTTAGATTCTTGACATAGTTATAGAATGCTTTGTGGTTGTCTTTGGAATCTTTGGCAATTTTATTTTCGTAACTAGCTTTGGAGGATTTTATGAGGCATCTCAGTTTCTTACTAAGGCTAGTAAGGGAGTTTTTTGCATCCTGGGATTTTCCTCTTTTCTGCAAAAGTTTCTTCCTTTGTTGGTAAAAGTTGCTTATGGCAGGGGACCACCAGATTGGCTTCCTTTTTTTGGATGAGAGCATTTTGGTTCTATTTGGGATGGCACGATTCATGCATGAGTGGATGTGCTTGTACAGTGCCTTAGTGTAGGATTCAGCAGTTGAACTTTCAGTTCCCGTCTGCATGGGTGTCATGAAGTTTGTCACTTCTGACTTGAGTAGCATGAAGTTGGCTTTGGAGAAGTTTTTATGGTGGTTTCTTTACTGGTGGGTGGGGGTGGGATGTGGATGTTAAAGGTGATTAGCTTATGGTCAGACCTGACTAACGAGGGGGTGACCATAGGTATGGAGCATTGATTTCCCATGTTGGTAATGACCAGGTCTAGGATATTGGAGCCCCTGGTGGGACTATGGATTAGTTGATCCAGGGCGTTGGAATTTATGAATTCCAAGAACCGTTAGCAAAGGTGTTGGGACATGAGTAGTTTTCCCAGTTAATGGCAGGGTAGTTAAAATCACCCAGTATTAGGGTGTTTGGTTCTATCTTAATATTTTCCAGTATGTTTAGAAAGGTGTAGTGAGAATCTTGGGGTATGGTGGGGATCTGTAGCAAGCTACAATTTGGATTGCAGTCTTACCTAGTGTTAGTTGCACTTGGAGAATTTCAGACACATTGTGTTGGCCAACTAGCCTGGTGGTGTGAATATCCTTGGTGAATATTGACACTCCTCCACCTTTAGTGTTTCGTCCTGGTTTGGTGGCGAAAAGTGTGGTAAGAGTTGTAGCCTGGTATTGCAGGGTGCTCTCTGGAGCCTTGAACCAGGTCTCAGTTACTGCACAGATATCGATGTTCTCCATTTTAGGAGTGCCTCGAGAGAGTGCATTTTGAGGTTTAGACTTCTAGCATTGAGTAGCATTACCTTCAGATTTTGCATGCTTGTACCTGTTACGGTGGTGGTTTTGTCCTTTGAAGTTTGCCTAAAAAGGCACTATAGGGTGGCAAGAGCCTTAGCCAGTAACCTGAATCCACAGGTGCAGACCATCTCTGGCAAAGCATCGTGGTCTGTCAATCATGTCATCCCAGGCAGACAGATACTGGATCCCCTTTGAATGACACCATAAGCTTAGCCAATTGTTGAAGTCAATCATTTTATCCTTATATTGTGGTATCATTCTGGGCGAAGGCAGGATGCTACTCAGGGCTAGGGTCATACCTGCCTGGGCCACATGATCCGAGAGCTCTTCCAGGTCTCTTTTCATGTAGTCCAGGGAGGTACGTCTCAAGTCATTCACTCCAACATGGACAATGACAGAGTCATATTTGTACTTGTTGTGGAGTGACTTGAGTGCATGCGTTATGTGGCGGATCCTGGCACCCGACAGGCAGCTGACTGTAATTTTCTCCTTATTCAACCTGGTGAGAGGGACATCAGTGTGCCGGACTATAGAGTCACCTATGACTAAAGTGTTAGGTACATTGTCTTGCCTTAGGGGCTGTTGCTGGGTGGCACACTGGTGTTGTGAACTATGTGACACATTGGTTGTGATTGGTGTTTGTTTGCGTTTCAGCTTCAGAGGTCTTTGTTGCTTGGGCAGGTTGCAGTTAAGGGCCTCTGCATATGTGGATTTAGTGTTGCTATATGTGGGTGTTGGTGTTGCGGGTTTAGAAGGGCTATGTGTTGCTTGAGGTGTAGTGTGGGTGTTAACCTTCTCCTCTTGACTGTTTAGCACAATCTTGGGTGGAGAGAGCTTTGCTTCCATTTTGGCTATGTAAGTGCATCTCTCACAGGTTGTAGTGTTGGGTGGTAGGAGGAGAGGGTTGTCTGTGTACATGAGGCAATTGCTGCATTGCCCCAGTATGCCCAGATTCACCAGGTGGACAGGAGAAATCACCGGAAGCTGACCCTTCGACATGCCTGGTTTGGGGCTTTTTTTTTTTTTTCTTTGTAAAGTATAGGAGCTGTTTCCTTAGCAAGGTACTTTGCAATTATAGGCTGTTTAGTGCCTACTATTAATTTCTCCTTGTTAACAAGGAGAGTTCAGTGTTTGTATGAGTTTAAGGCTTCCTAGTGCTTTCCAGCAGGTATTAGAGAAAGTGCTAGTCAGAGGGATGCTTAAAGGTAAGATTTAGGCATAAAACAAAAGAACTATCCGTTGTACTGACCATGGGTATGTGTTGGCCTGCAAAATGTGATGTGTGTCCTGAATATATCCCATCCTGGCCATATTAAAAGGTGGCAACCCTACCAATGGTCAGAGCATTCACCCAAAATCTGCCCATTTGCGGTCCAAGGCGTCCTTGTCAGGACGGGCCAAAGATGAATGGGTATTACCCGGGTCTACCTACCATGTCATGAAAGATAAGTATTTGCGTGTACCTTTGTGCATGATGTACAGCATGTGGAAGGTGAAAAATGCTAGGGTAGTCCTTACAAGTATACAGGAACCAGAGATATGTAGTGTATGCAATGTGTTCCTTTGACCGTGCCATGGGCCATCAACCAGAGAAGGGATGGATGGAGTGTGTTGAATATGGGTGTGGGGGGGACGGGTAATATAATAATTCACAAAGGGGAGACTGTGGTGGATGCACAATAGGTGAACTGGAGGTGTATGAGGGAGCAGTGGGTGAATCAGAAAGAAACACAAAGAACAAACATACACATCCACAATACAACCTGACAGGCCATACTGTAGAACACAATCCCACAAACATATGAATATTAAAATGTGCGATACACATGTACAGAAACATCACTGGCACATACCCATATAATGGTCTGGACTGAACTGAGCCATCCAACTGCAACACACCTGGATGCATAATTGAATACCCATCATCCCCTCTACATCACACAACCCCCGCCATTCCTGAACGTCCATCAAATCCAGTCATACTCTGGCTGCTAGCTTGGCACAGCCATATTTGCACATAGTGACCACAACTCATATCTAGTAGGCAGTCTCACCCTAGGCAGTGTCAGGATTGCAAACTATGTATCCCTTGCATGTAAAACCCTATCACGTTTTCATAAATCCAAAAAGATCAAAGGTTATTGTCTTGTTCAATTTTTGGATATCCCTCATGGGATAAGTATCCTGTGTAAACATCAGACTTGGTATGACGACATGATGTCCAGTCCTGTAGACATCTGGACACAAGTTGTATGTGAAGTAGTGGTTCACGAGACTGCTCAGCCTCCAGCCGGTCATCCAGAACCTACTACCCGGGATTAAACACCTGACCGTGATGCACGGCTCCCCACATGAATTATCGAGAATATATACTTTACACATTCGCATAGTGGCAGTTGGATATAGAGTGATTAAGGCACTGATGTAAGCAGGGTACCTCCTGTCCCACTTTGTGAGGGACAGTCCCTGTTTGGGTAGGTGTGTCCTGACAAAAAATAATACAATGCCAAATGTCCTGTGATTGTAGGAAATAATTATGTACCATATTTCATGTAACAGTTGCCTTAAACAGTTATTTCTGTATGTAAAATACGTAAATCTTACAAGAAACAGAATAAGCAACTAAACTGCTACAAGAATAAGCTCTCATCTAGGAAAATAAGTAAAGTTCTAAACCCTGTACTGACCGTGGGTATGTGTTGGCCTGAAATATTTGGTGTGTCCCGAATATATCCCATCCTGGCCATATGAAAATGTGGCAACCCTACCAATGGTCGGAGCATTCGCACAATAACTGGCCAGCCTCTTAATCTCCCCTAAAACCAGTGACCTTTGGAGGAAAGGTGTTGAATTACACTGAATGAATAATGACAATAATTAAGAGTAATAGACGTCTTTTACTTCAGAAAATAAATATTAATACATATGCTCTGAATCTGTCAACACGTTTCAAGTTAATAGTACTAATATTGTAAAAGTGTCCATGATTGTCCGTGATTTGTCCTTGCCTTGTCCCTGTTACTGTTGAAATTAGTCCCTGAGTGGTTGAAAGGTCCATACACATATGTACACCAACCAACTGTCACATTTGTTGCCAGTACTGTTGAATACCTGTAGTGAAGTCATATATCCTAGCTACTATCCATGCGGAATGTACCATGGGTGGTGTAGTGGTCAAACCGGTGACTAAGGTGTGTCTGTTTCTGGGTCCAAAACATGCAAGGGCTGCTAATTTTATGTGATGGCCAGAATAATGTCCATCGGATATAGGGAGGTAAAGCCAGCGGGGATGCACGTTGGACATTCAACAGTATGAGAAATGTAAATAGGTATGTAGGTCTATATGTATGTGTATGTACAGACAGATATATATATATATATATATATATATATATATATATATATATATATATATATGTACACACACATGGTAACAATAAAGCATTTGTAATGAATGTAAAGGGAAATACCAGCGGAACATACATACACATATATACACACAAAAATATATATAATATATATATATATATATATATATATATATATATATATATATATATATGTTACTGTAGATATACACATGTACATACCTAGGTTATATTACAGCAAGTACGGGTAACATATGTTCAGACCGGGCATATTTTAGTGGAAGGACCAATAAACAAATGTTTACCTCCCACACCCCCCCAACTAGGCCAGTGAGACATACAGACATGCAATAAAGGTAAATACACAGCTGATTTCCAGACCACTGGCAGGAAACTACCAGTGAGAGAGATCTGAAAGGTCTACACTTTAAACATGGATCACGGGGTCCCTTGTGGGACACCAAAAATTTCCCTTATAGGCAATGCCATGATGATTGATGCGACCAGGATGTAACCGTACACGGAACAGTAGGTTGTGCAAGTCTGATAACATATGGGTTGACAAAACGTAAGACATGTGTCCCGACACGGGGAGAGTGGGCAGTGTGTAGGGGTGTGTTCATACCCCAGCTGCACTCACAGTAAGGATGAGTGCTGTAGAGGGGTGTCAGGTAGGGGAATCATGAGTAAGCAATAATGGGCATAAGTGTGCAGGTGTTGGTTGGCAGAGATGTAGTAGGCCCATCCCATGGAAGTAATTAATATTCCTATGTGGGTATAGCAGATGCCCATACCTCCCAAACCTGAAGAGCACATCTACTGGATAGTCCGTAAACCATTGGGGGAACACATAGGGACTATATCAGTGAACTGTACCCGATTAGGTCGGCATAATGGTTAAGGGGTTTACCTTACAGACACAAGGTGCAGGGTTCAATACTCACATGTGGTAATTTGCTAGGCTTAAAATGGCCCACAAGGGCAGTTAGTCTAGTACTAATCTATGAACCTATGAACCTATTATCATGGATGTCCATGATTACGAATCAGAATCTAACACAGTCCTAACTAAACCCTTCCAGAACTAGTGATATTAGGTGGACAGGTGGTGGAATACACGTAATGACTAATGACAACATGTATGAGTCATAAACAGCATGTACCTCGACAAATGTGAATGAATACATATGCCCTGGGACTGTCAGTGTGTCAGGTTAATAGTACCAATCATCTAAATGTGTCTCTGAGGGTGATATGCAGTGTCCCTGATACAGTGTTCATTCTCCCCCATTCGTATGTGAGGTCTGCTAGTGATGTTAAGCACATATTCCGACAACTACCTTAAGTAGATGATAGCATAATAGGTTGGGGTTACCACCTATTCGCCTTTGCGAGGGACACTTCCCTTTGGGCAGTTGTGTCCTGCAAAATGAATGTTATTATGGCACATGGCCTGTGATTTAAGGCAAATAATCCATATATTGTCTGTAGTGGTTGCATAAAATGATTATGTTGTATCTGAAACACCTAGATGTTATAGGAAACAGTATTAGCAACTATAATGCTACAAGAATAACCTTTACTTATGCAAACCGGTGAAGTAGTCTATTTTCTACCGGCTGTGGGTATGTGTTGCCTTGCCAAATCTGACATCTCTACATATAGGTCCTATAGGGCTGCCACCTTTCCAAATGACCAAAGTGGGACCTGCTCCGTAGAAATGTCAGACGTACCAGGTCATAACATACCTACAGCCATGCATAGTACAGAACTATGCGTATTAGCACAAATAAAAGTCTAGTAGCAGTCCAGTTGCTTATGCTACTTCACATAACATATAGAAGTGTCATATATACAATAACTGTTACATGCAACTAGTAGAGAAATGTAGAATATAATATTGTCCTGTAATCAGGACATTTGCTATGTCTTGATTATTTTCACATGACACATACGCCTAAGGAGGGACTGTCCCACGCAAAGTGGGACAGGTGTTAATCCTAAAGTCTCACCTCGGTCAATTTAAAAGGTGGCAAACCTACAATAGGTATGTGATAGCAAGACCCGGAAGATGGATGTGGGTCCCAAAACACATTTAGTTGTCTGCATTGCAGAGTATCAGTTCCAATGTATCAGCCAGATGGGAGCAGATTGTATGAGGAACACGCATATAATATGATTAACAGTTAATCATTAACTCACTGGACAGGCCGCTGATTCCGTACAGTTGAACACCATGCCGTCACCTAATGGTCAGCCATACCCGATACTGTAGTTATGTAGTCCAATGTAATAGGCATCACAAGGGATCACATCCACCCACTGTGAGTGACACATGCAAGCACCAATGTCGGTGCACATGCAAGTGTGGGAGCGAGCGGGTGTAAGCGTGTTTGGCTACCAGTATGCGAGTATTGCACTGGTAAAGAAATGTGGAGTCTAACCAAGTGTAAGAAGCTACAACCAGAGGTCAGCAGTGCTTTACACCACGCAAACCCACGCACAACCGCTCCCAACTGCTTCAATGTGCCTTACTCACTCCGTATCTAATGGGCTTGTTCTGGCCGCAAACAAATAACCGTCCTTTGCAAGTGTTGGTAGCAACACCCTGTGTACACAGCTAATGTGAATTGCCAATACACCATGGCAAATATACAGACAATAGACAGTACCACACACATACCATACAGCACAGTCATCCAACAGTATAGCAATGTACTGGCTGATATGTCCGGACCACTGGTGTTTGCGACCTGGCCATCTTGTGTTTACGTGTGTGAGCATACCCACTATGACCATTCCGCATGTTGTCGACTGACATTGCCATCATACCTTCATGTGTTTGAGCATGCCCAGTATGACCAACTGTATCTCATGTGTTACATGTCCAGGTAGTCAGTACTGTGGTTCCGACCTCTGCGTTGTACACTGACAGGTGGCATGCTGTGTCTGCAGGGTATCCATCGGTCATGTGGCATTGACAGTTGCTACTTTTCTGCACAGTGTGGGGGGACATCCGACTGTATCCACATTCCTACACAGCACCGGGGGGGGCGCACCTGACTGTTACATGTGTATGTTGGAAGGGGGGCACAGCTGACACTTGTACAGTTTTGCTACTACTGTACTGGTATGTCAGGTACTCCATTTCAGTGTGTAGACCTACCTATTGTGCTGGCCAGAGGCATACCAGTGTACTCCAGATCTTAGCTTTAATTTCCAACATATTAGTTTCAGACATTCTAGCCTTCACAACATATATCCTACTGTCTGGCCTGCTGTAGTCTGTCTGTGTGGGTCTGTGGGGGGTGTCATGCATTGGGCATATTCAGAGGACATAGTACAGCATTTGTCTGTGTTGGTCTACACCTGTCCAGCTGGTTGAGACTTGTTTGGGTTGTATGGACACACATGATGCTCAGCCCATTACCAGCAGTGGATTATGACACCCTGTGTACTACTGGCTACTATGGTGACCCCGGTATGTGCTACAGATATCATGGTGCCACTATGACGTGTACTGTCCGCTGCCTTAACATTCGGCCACCAAATTCCCTTGCATGCTCCCATCCATACCATAGCTACAGGTAACAACACATTCTAATACAACTGCCAAGTGGTAGGTTGATTGACTTACCTTGAGGGTGTGCCAGACCTGAGGATGGTGCTGGAGGGCTGCCTATGTCAGATGCACACAGTGCACTTCCTATACATGCCTGACCACAGGTAGTGTCATGTTTGGCATCCCTTTTACTGTCTGTGCGAGTCAGAAAGGGTGACATACCCTGGGTACCTACTGTGTCAGTGCATATGCTATACTTTGCCTCTTTGCCAAGGCCAGGTCATACTGGGCACGCCTCCTTCCACTTACTGGGTCTGGCTCAGGTTGTTCCTCCTCTGAGTCACTCTGTGCCTGTACAGGCCTTGGCATTGGTGGGGGGCTGTGTGGCCCTGCCACATGCTGTTCCTGCTGCAGCTGTTTCTGCAGGATCATATTGTGTAGCATAGCACATACCATAACAATTCAGGTGCATATAACTGGTAAGTACTGCAAGGCTCCACCAGATGTGTCCAGACACCAGAACCGTGACCTGAGCATCCCAAACACACACTCTATTATATGTCTTGCCTGTGTGTGTGCCTCATTATGGCGTAGTTGTTCAGGTGTGTGTGCATTTCTGATGGGTGTCATCAGCCATGGCTCCAGTGGGTACCCAGCATCCCCCACTAGGTGACCGTAGGGGATGTCCATACTGGCAAAGCTGTGGTACAGCTGCGTCAGATGCCATATATCGGAATCGTCATAGCTTCCAGGGCAGCCAGCACAAACATTCAGTGCAATGCCCTGGACATCACATACAACCTGGCAGTTGATGGCGGGGATGCCCCTGCGGTTAATGTAGGCCCTACCCTGCTCACCAGGTGGTGCTTTGATGCGTACGTGCATGCAGGCTATAGCACTCACTACCCCAGGGTAGTCTGCCATTTGGTGGAAGAGACACATATTGCTGGTCAACACCTCACGTGTGTTGAGGAAATGTACATGCTCACTGGCATCTGGTGACATGGCATCCAGGAACTGGTGGAATACTCTGGATGCAGATGCCTGTGAGATCCCCACAATATCCCCATTTGTTCTTTGGGAGGTACCTGTGGCTAGTATACCTACGTCTACACATACCTTGGTATCCACTGGGATGGGTTCCCCTTGGCCTGTTCGATGTGTCAGGTGTGGCCGGCACAGCTCAACAATCAGCTGTAGGAGGTCTCTGTCCAGCCCATAGTGCTCCACTATCTCCAGCTCATGTAGCCCCTTGTAGGTTACCCTGGGTCTGTACAGTCTTCTCTGTCTCCTCACTGAGGGTTGTTCGGCAGCATTCATATCCTCACCACCCTCAGCCTCCTGCACATGTTGGTCTATGTTGCCTGCTGCAGCCCTTCTCATTTCATTGGATTGTTATGTAAAATTTCCCCGCATGTATACACTGGTGGTGTAGAGTGTAGAAAAACCCGAGGGTATGGTGTTTGCTCACTTTATCGTAGTGTTCTGGGCCGGGCTGGGCCTGTAATCTGCTGATTGTGATAATTATCACCTGTTTGCCCAGCTTGTTCACCTTGACTACTCTCCTACTGCTGTTGTCCCACCCAATTGCAATAGGCAGGTGTAGACACACCCCTAGCTTAGGTGTGCTAAGCCAGGAGCAATCCCGAGACATAGGGCTCCAATGTACGTACAGTATGCCTGACACCCCTCCCCCCATGCTTTCACCTATATTCGAGTCCTGCACCCGGCTATCAATACAAATACACATACACTCTTGGGATCTGTATCACACCCTGGGGATAAATGGGATTCACTATTTTCCACCTAGTTTGCATAGTATTGTCTTCTAATGCATAGTTACATGACCCATACTGAGCCTCCCCAAAAATAACCACTGCTGACTGTCACACAGATCCACACACAGCTGGTTAAAAGCACCTTACTATCACCATATTCGATGTCCCTTGTTCTTTCCAGCAACAAAACAACCGGTCACTGCACGGCTCGAACCCGGGACCCTGCACACCACAGATGATGTGCTTTACTACAAAGCCATGGCAGATATACATACATCTGAGGTTATCACGTACAGATCATCCAGCACAGGCATTCAACAGTATAGGACATGTATTCCATCATGTAGATTTATGTGTGCTAATGTCCGCACACACACACACACACACACACACACACATATATATATATATATATATATATATATATATATATATATATATATATATATATATATATATATATATATATACACACACATATACATATACACACACACATATGTAGATATAGAATATATATCTCAACAGCGGACCATGTGACACCAAAGCATTAGACAAGATTGTAAAGGAAACCACATGCGCCTCCTGCATTATGGACTGGTGTTAATATCAAGGCAAGTGTGTTTCTGTGCGTCACATGGGTTCAGACTGTATTAAGGGTAAGATTAGGGCTGCTGACATTACTCACCAGACCTATTGCCAAATGTATGTGTATGTCTTGCCAACCCAGTCTCTTGGCCGATTGTGACATTTATGGCCACTATATAGGAAAACAACAAAACACGCTCCTCAACACATCTGGGAACTAGCCACTCACAGACACCAACACATAGGATATGACTGCCAAACACACACACCTGTCATGCCTTGGAATAGAACACCTACCTGTCTATTCTACCACACTACAGCATTACGCAGTTACAGAACGTGCTACCGAGATTACTGGCACACAACACTCCCAGAGGTGTAAGTAATGAACCAAACCAGCTCCAGGACAACCTAGTACTTTATTGGACCGAACACTCGAAGCAACAATAGACAAAACACAATAAAAACACTTTCACTAAGCCCTTTCACCCATCATAACAATTGGGCATCATCAGAGTGAAAAGAACCTGTTTGAAACTTCAGCTTTTAAATCAACTCAAATACACATGCCCCCTGCTTAAAACCAATCGCAAATCTAAAACAATCAAACAATTAATGTGTGTTTTTATAAATACAATTAAGTATAGTTAAGTAATATATACTTCTAAATGTATTTATGTGTAAATGAATAAATAAATAAATAAATAATAACATATATATAAACTGTTAGTAACAACACATACTTATTGCCTTCTACGATAATCTAAAGAATAACACTTTATATGTTAAAAACATTGACAAGCATATAGAAATTAATGTTCCATGTAAAATCAAGCAACCTAAACCCCATTCATCTCAATAAATTACAGTAAACTTGAGCTGTCTCTAAATATTATACTAAAAATTGTTTATTAAATACGTCTTACTGTAAGTTGATACATCACTGTTCAAATTGTGGTTTTAAACACAGTAAGACCTGTATTTTAAAATACTAGACAGTGAAATATATTCATTAATTCCTGGTGACTTAGATGCATCTAATCTAAGCTGCCACAAACACTCTTTAACTTCCAGTAGGGTCTTGACATCACTGCCTCTCATTATGTGGAGTTTTGTCCACCACAAAAATATAAATGTTTTAAAATTAATACAAGTCTGACTGTGTGTATATAGAGAATTAGATGTTTTCTTATTCCTAATGTCTCTAGCATGCTCCAAAATTCTGAGTCTTAATTTCCTGATAGTTTTCACTACATAGAAAGTAGGACAGCTCAGGCAAGTGGCAATGTACACTTCCATTTTGGTATTGCAATTTCAGTACCCTGGACATCTAATGGTCCTACTAAAGTTTTGAACTACTACATAAGGACCATTATTGATGTACTTGCAAGTACTACATAAGCCACATTTGCTCATTCTAGAGTTCTTATAAATCTCTGAATTAGTTTCCATATCCATCAATTCTTTAGGTTCCTACTTCTACTGTAAGTAAAAACTGGTGTTTTACCAACTATAGTTGTAATATCATTGTTAAAAACGCTATGCCATTTGTCAATTATAATAGTCTTAATTTGTCCAGCAACTTCATGGTATGGTAAAATCATAGCCCGTCTCATGTTGTTACCTTCAAAATCATTTATTTTAGTAGTGTTTTCGCTAATGTCTTTAAGCAAACCTCCTTTAAGTATTGGTTTAAAGACTGTATGTTTTTTCACCTCTATCTCAGATCGTATGTTCATCAAGATGTCATAAGGGTAACCTCTCTCAATAAACATATCTACCAATTTTGATAGTTCAATTTCTAGACGGTTGTCATCACTAATGAGTCTGGACAACCTGACCATTTTGACCTTTCATAATGTTCTTTTTTGGAAAAAAAGGATGACAACTCTGAAAATGCAAAAAGGAATTAGAATATGTCTTTTTTCAATATATACTAGACTTTAAAGTAGCTTCATCCTTTTCTTTGTACAATAATATGTCAAGAAAGTCACAACTTTCACCATATATCTTGTGGGTAAATTTTAAAAAGGATGTAGTAGTGCCCAAATAAGTAATAAATTCCTGGATTTCTTCCTCTGTTTCCACGTCATGATGAATTGAATCAAAAGCTGACAAAAAGTCCAGTGGGGACAGGTTCTGCAGACAACTTCCATGGATAACTGTGAAAGGGGTAGGGTGAGAGACAAAATGTGCGTCTCTACTTATAGTGGTCTGTTGTTCCCCTGTGACCACCTCTGATTTGTGTTGAATCTCTGTCCTCTCCCCTTGGTCCGTTCCTGTTGTCGTAATCCCTGGTTGTGCTCGCGTATTTGTTCTGAGCGCCTCACTGGGTAAGTCTCTAAAAAAATACTCATTGTCACAGTCGCAGTAACAGTGGCGACTGTGACAATGAGTATTTTTTAGAGACTTACCCGGTGAGACGCCCAAAATGAATACGCAAGCGCAACCAGGGATTATGACAACAGGAACAGACCAAGGGGAGAGGACAGAGGTTCAACACAAATCGGAGGTGGTCACGGGAACAACAGACCACTATAAGTAGAGATGCACATTTTGTCTCTCACCCTACCCCTTTCACAGTTATCCATGGTAGTGGTGTGCAGGACCAGTCCCCACTGGACTTTTTGTCAACTTTTGATTCAATTCATCATGACGTGTAATCTGTCCACGAACATGATTTGTTTTATTTACCAATGCATACCAATGAACTTTTTGTTCTGGAGCAAAATGGTTTTGCTGAGATTCCAAACGAAAGTGATGGTAGTGGTGACTTGAACATGAACTCTCAGTGCTTTGACGAATTTATTACTACTGGACTAAATTATAATTTAATTAGAGTTGATAGTGTATGTATTTATAATTTTACATGTTTATATTAAACTGACAACTATCTCGCCCTATTTAAGAAGGGCTTTACTTTTGTTCCCGCTTTTAAGAATGAGATAGCCAAAATTTTAATTAATTTTAAATTATACACGAGGCAACTGAAACCTAAAATGTTTTTTCACAAAAACCCTAGTCCATGGACAGGTAACATCACAGTGCTCAAGAGGTCAAGTACTTTTATTCCCCCTGTTAATCCTTGTATACACATTTTTGAGCAGATGTGTGAATTAAAATTAAGGAGATTGTTTAGGGGGACAAAAACATTTACTTACAATTTAACCTCAGGAGGGAGATTTTGTCTCCATGAATTAACATCTACTAATCATTACAGGGTGATGAAACCTGACAAAAGGGGAGGAGTTGTGATTATGTCTAAAACTGATTATTCTAACAAGATGCTAAATCTTTTGAGTGATACTACTACTTATACTAGAGTTTCGAGAAATGAAATGAATAGAGCCTATATTAAGATAGATTGGTGTTTACACGAGTGGTTAATGGAGGGGGTCATTGACAAGAATGAATATGACTATTTTTTTGTTGACTCACCAGTGACCCCCTCCATTTTTGGGATTCCAAAAATTCATAAAAATCTTAATGATCCACCATTTCGCCCGATAGTTTCGGCTAAGGGTTCCAAAACGGAAACCATGGCTTCCTATGTTGACTTCCTATGTTGACTTTCATTGTAAGAATATTATAAAATGACTGCCACACATCCTGAGAGATTCTTGGCATTGCCTAGATGTGATTAGGAATACACACCTAGACGAACAATTTTTGATGGTTACTATTGATGTAATCAACTTATTTTTCATCATACCTCAGGAACAGGGTCTTGATATGTTTAACAATTGCCTTGAAAAAAACAGTGGTTTTCACACAGTCAAACGCAGTCTAATTGTAGAACTAACAGAAATTATTTTGTCTAACAATTTTGTTATGCTTGAAGGTGAGCTTTATAAGCAGGTCATTGGTGTAGCCATGGGTGCTAGGTGTGCAGCAGTTTATGCCAACTTATTATTGGCAGATTGGGAGACACAGTGGGTTTTCACCTCAGACTTCATGCATAAGGTGAAATTATATCTTCATTACCTTGACGATATATTGATTTTTTGGAGGGGGACAGAGGAAGAAATCCAGGAATTTATTACTTATTTGGGCGCTACTACATCCTTTTGAAAATTTACCCACAAGATACATGGTGAAAGTTGTGACTTTCTTGACATATTACTGTACAAAGAAAAGGATGAAGCTACTTTAAAGTCTAGTATATATCGAAAAAAGACATATTCTAATTCCTTTTTGCATTTTCAGAGTTGTCATCCTTTTTTTCAAAAAAAGAACATTATGAAAGGTCAAATGGTCAGGTTGCCCAGACTCATTAGTGATGACAATCGTCTAGAAATTGAACTATCAAAATTGGTAGATATGTTAATTGAGAGAGGTTACCCTTATGACATCTTGATAAACATACAATCTGAGATAGAGGTGAAAAGACATACAGTCTTTAAACCAATACTTAAAGGAGGTTTGGTTAAAGACGTTAGTGAAAACACTACCAACACCGATAAAATAAATGATGATTTTGAAGATAACAACATGAGACGGGCTATGATTTTACCATACAATGAAGTTGCTGGACAAATTAAGACTATTATAATTGACACATGGCATAGTGTTTTTAACAATGATATTACAACTATAGTTGGTAAAACACCAGTTTTTACTTACAGTAGAGGTAGGAACCTTAAAGAATTGATGGAGATGGAAACTAATTCAGAGATTTATAAGAACTCTAGAATGAGCAAATGTGGCTTATGTAGCACTTGCAAGTACATCAATAATGGTCCTTATGTAGTAGTTCAAAACTTTAGTAGGACCATTAGATGTCCAGGATACTGCAATTGCAATACCAAAATGGTAGTGTACATTGCCACTTGCCTGAGCTATCCTACTTTCTATGTAGGGAAAACTATCAGGAAATTAAGACTCAGAATTTTGGAGCATGCTAGAGACATTAGGAATAAGAGAACATCTAATGCTCTATATACACACAGTCAGACTTGTATTAATTTTAAAAAAAATTATATTTTTTGTGGTGGACAGAATTCCACATAATGACAGAGGCGGTGACGCCAAGACCCTACTGGAAGTTAAAGAGTTCTAGTGGCAGCTTAGATTAGAGGCATCTAAGTCACCAGGAATTAATGAATATATTTCACTATCTAGTATTTTAAAATACAGGTTTTACTATGTTTAAAACCACAATTTGAACTGTGATGTATCAACTTACAGTAAGATGTATTTTATAAACAATTTTTAGTATAATATTTAGAGACAGCTCTAGTTTACTGTAATTTATTGAGATGTATGGGGTTCAGGTTGCTTGATTTTACATGGAACATTAAGTTCTATATGCTTGTCAATGTTTTTAACATATAAAGTGATATACTTTAGATTATCGTAGAAGGCAATAAGTATGTGTTGTTACTAACAGTTTATATATATATATATATATATATATATATATATATATATATATATGTATATATATGTTATTATAGTTATTTATTTATTTATTCATTTACACATAAATACATTTAGAAGTATATATTACTTAACTATACTCAATTGTATTTATAAAAACACACATTAATTGTTTGATTGTTTTAGATTTGAGATTGGTTTTAAGCAGGGGGCGTGTGTATTTGAGTTCATTTAAAAGCTGAAGTTTCAAACGTGTTTTTTTCACTCTGATGATGCCCAATTGTTATGATGGGTGAAAGCACTTAGTGAAAGTGTTTTTATAATTTTTTTGTCTATTGTTGCTTCGAGTGTTTGGTCCAATAAAGTACTAGGTTATCCTGGAGCTGGTTTGGTTCATTACTTAGAAGTCAAGACGTTTCATTTTATTGGTGGAGTTTACTCCCAGAGGTGTACTTCTACGTGGGTGACATCATCAGCAATGGAAAATTTGGCGATAGGGATTGTATGGAGTGTGAGCAGTCTAAAAGCATTATTCTGTCCTCAGGCAGATGGAGACACACACACACACAGTTGGCATGGCTGGGATTAGAACACAGACCTAACAACCTTATCACACTACAACATTACACAGTTACAGAATGCACTACCAAGATTACTGGGACCCAACACTTCCAGAGGTGTACTTTTAGGTGGGTGACATCATCAGCAATGGAAAAGTTGGCGATAGGATTTGTATGCAGTGTGAGCAGTCTAAAAGCATTATTCTGTCCCCAGGCAGATGGAGACACACACACACGGTTGGAATGGCGGGGATTAGAACACAGACCTAACTACTTTATCACACTACAGCATTACACAGTTACAGAATGCGCTAACAAGATTACTGGGACACAACACTCCCAGAGGTGTACGTCTAGGTGGGTGATATCATCAGCAATGGAAAAGTCGGCGATAGGGATTGTTTGGAGTGTGAGCAGTCTAAAAGCATTATTCTGTTCCCTGGCAGACGTAGACACACACACACACACACAGCTGGCCTGGTTGGGATTAGAACACATACCTAACTACCTTATCACACTACAGCATTACGCAATTACAGAACACGCTACCGAAATTTCTGGGACACAATACTCCCCGAGGTGTACTTCTAGGTGGGTGACATCATCAGCAATTGAAAAGTTGGTGATAGGGATTGTATGCAGTGTGAGTAGTCTAAAAGCATTATTCTGTCCCCAGGCAGATGGAGACACACACACACACACACACACACACACACACACACACACACACACACACACACAGTTGGCATAGCTGGGATTAGAGCACTGACCTAACTACCTTATCACACTACAGCATTACGCAGTTACAGAATGCACTACCGAGATTACTGGGACACAGCACTCCCAGAGGTGTACTTCTAGGTGGGTGACATCATCAGCATTGGCAAAGACGACAATAGGGATTGTATGGAATGTGAGCAGTCTAAAAGCATATTTCTGTCCCCAGGCAGATGGAGACAAACACATACCAGTGGTGGTATCAGGACAACTGCCTATCTATGGACCACTATTACAATACTACATAGATACAAGCCATGCCACAGACACTACACCTTTCAAGACTGTCAATATGACCTTCTAGGAATGTGGACAGCGACATGGATGCTGGCAGTTACGATGTACATACCTGTGACCCTGTGTGTTCAATGTAGGAATCCATCCTGAAGTGGTGTATGGCCATCTGTTGACTGGACGACTACTATCACTATGCAGGGTTACAATGGCCATGCCCATACACATAGAGGCACATAACTGACACAAGGTGTCACTGGGCATGCTCACACAATTAGTAGCACACGGCTGTTTGGAATGCACTATGTGTCCATCTACACAACATTATACTGGGCATGCTCACACACTAAGTAGCACAGTGCTGTTTTGTATGCACTCTGATTCTAAACATGGAAGGGCACAGCGACCATGCTATTACAGTTAGACATGAACAACACATTGAAATGGACTCCGATTTTGATAGTTGTCATTGTTAGCAGGAACACTGCATTACATATATCTGACACCAGTCTTCTACACAATGTCTGCTGCTGTCCAATCTCTTAGATGTACCAATCTAAACCTGGCAAACTACTACCACCCATGGTGATGTCCTGCCAGGAGTGGCTACTTCACCCATATAGTGCCATTCATAGACAAATGTCCTGAGACCAGCTTAACACCCTGACACCTAGAGGACAACTGCATTGTATGTGTATGCTAAACAGTGCTAGATGTGTAGCGTTCATAATCACAGCTGCCCAATGTAGATCCAACAATGGGGAATACTGACATCTGTGCAGTGAGGAACACCTGGCTGAAGGCTCAGTTGTGCACAACAGCACTACCACCATATACCTCGGATACAGACATGTGGGCCATAACACCAGTACGGACCACTTCAGGTGGTGGTGTCTCCACGTACATGAAGGCCGCTCACATGTACTGACCAGTACACCCTCAAAAGGCATTACAGATGTGTCAGGTGCAGATCACAGTGTCGAAAGCCACATTCTAGGATGTAGCCCTCAGACATCACCATGTCCTTGGACCAGCCACACACATCCATACATGTGGTAGAACATATATTAGTACAACACCATGTGACCCATGACCAGTGGACTGTACCTAGCTCTACACCAACTGTGCAGACTACCCATGTACTGACACAGTTGCATCATGTGCTATGCAATGCAATGATACCACAGTTCGTAACCAGGTTGGCTGTACACATAACAGGGGCCCTGGGTCATATACAGCAGTAACAAATGACTGTTGCTGTACACCAGTAAACACCTTCATATTTGTATATGACATGCATGTACCTGCCAAGGATATGTACATGCCACACACACACACACACACACACACACACACACACACACACACACACACACACACACACACACACACACACACACACAAAACACATATGTACATAGCATAGCTGTTGCTGTCCTTCATGCAGACAGGTGGCTACAGCAATTACACACATGCACATGGAAGGTAGGTCCATGGTTGTTGAATGCTAACAGTACATAAGGTGTGATATAAATGTTGACTGAGTTAACATTCCCTCTGTACTGGTTACTCATGACAACATGTCCACCAATTGCAATGCCTACAAACATGGCTAAATGACAAGAATGTAGGACCTACACACATGTACATGTAGTGGTGTGCATTCAGCTACCATACGTGTGCAGTAGCTGATGTTTGCAGGCGACGTGTGTCTTACTACAACATGCAGTTGCAATGCAGCTCCATCATTGTCAACTGTATATGGTGATATACTGACAGTACAGTAAGATGTAAATCAGGTATGGATGGATGTGTGGACATAACTAAGTGGTGGGCCATCTTTGCAGATGGATGTTTGCTGAAGACAGCTCACAGGTGTGTCACAAGGCATCCTACAATAACATGTGCAAACACTAAGCTATGTTTCTGTTAATTGAAGGGGAACACATACAACCTACACAGCGGTCAGGGTGTCACTGACTGTAAATCACTTGACACCTGTAACACTTAAGACCTCCCGTGTGCATATATCAGCACAATTGCCAAAGGTAGCGTCGGTACACATTGTAATGCGGCCAATACTGCTGCATGTCTGTCATATGTATCAAAAGATAGCAAGTGTTTGATTCACAGTACTGCCATGTGTGTTTGCTTCTGTGTCCATATATGCCACGTATGGTGGAGAATACATCCCAATTGTTACTCACACTCCTGTACACTGTTGTAGAGATCTATATATACTGCAGTGTAGAAAGCAAGACATAGGCAGGGGTGGGGTGTGCATCACACACATGTGAGCTATCTGTATGTGCATGACATAGGTGCAATCAATTGTGGACTCCACAGTGTGTGTGTGTGTGTGTGTGTGTGTGTGTGTGTGTGTGTGTGTGTGTGTGTGTGTGTGTGTATGTGTGCATGTATGTATGGCTGTCTGGTCCATGGAGTGAGGATGTATGTTACCACAGTGAACAGATAGGACCCCTAACCCCTCCAGGTGATGCAATCTACTACCCTGTTGATGCTGTCGATCTTAAGCATTACTGACTACCTGTACATGTGTATTCTCTGTGTCGCGTCATGTGGGTGCACAGTACTGTAATGGTGATTACCACATAGGCAAGGGTCTTCACCTCAACACTATCAAGTGTGTGTGTGTGTGTGTGTGTGTGTGTGTGTGTGTGTGTGTGTGTGTGTGTGTGTGTGTGTGTGTGTTACAGTGTCATTGACCTCGTGAGTGTGGGTGTGTTACTGTGTGTCTGAATACATGTGTGCTAATACCTGTGTGTGTGTGTGTGTGTGTGTGTGTGTGTGTGTGTGTGTGTGTGTGTGTTCTCATCCTGTAATGTGAATGTGTATTACTGCTACACATTGAGGCCTCAAGCTATTAACTGGCCTCTACCCTTGTCATCAGCCAGACCACTATGTAAACTCCCTACCCCATGTAACTGTACCTGTGATGTCACCCAGTATGGATGTCACGTCTCTAGCCAGTGTAGCTTAGTACACAGCTCCCATGCTCCTGGATCAGTAGATGTGTAGACATCTTTGGAATGTCAGCCTTTCTAACAGTAAGGTTGAAGCTACGAATAGCATGCTGGTATTGCCATACATACCTGTGAGTAGTCCACATTTACACATGGGAAACTGCAAACACTGGCACTCAATGGCACATGCAATTAGACCTGAAGGAGGGAAGCAGGATCATTAACAACATGCTGTTACTGTTGTTACCAAGACGTATAACTGAACAGAAAACAATGCATTCTAAACCTGTACTACATGGTATGTCTGCTGCGTGTCAACAGTACACAACAATTGTAATCTACACTTATCTCCCTGTTCTGTTCACCCTGTGCATCAGACCATATGAGCATGTCCCTGCACCGATGGTGTGGATGACAGGGATGTGGCACAGGCATCATCATATGCACAGGGTGATAATGCTTGCCAGGGGCCTAGGCTGCACCAGTGGATGACATCATGTGTGTGGGTTAGGGCCTGTGATCTAATCGGCCATGTGTGGTTGTTATCCATGTGAGTGTTGCGGTGCCCTACAGATGTTTCTGGTGTGTGCATATATGTGTGCACACAATTCTGCCATGTGCCTGGCCTACACAGGGGTATTATTGACAGCTCCAGACTGTACAGACTAGGTTTGACAGCTCACAGTATCAGGCCAAAGCCACGTGACCTGGGCCTGCCAGGGGTTGCACGGGCACTACCAGGCAGAGGTGCAGATTGGGTACTGTCTGATGACACATGTCCACTGGAACCGTGCCCTCATTGGGACCATCCAAGGCAACGTGCATCTGTCCTGCTGTGTCCTGGTGTGGACAGTGCAGCACCAGCTGCACTGCTGCTGCTACCGCCACTATGGGACGGGCATGTGAGGTAGCTTGTTCACGTAGACCTGCACCAGGTGATGTAGCTGGCCTACGTCCACGTGCCCTATGCCTCACTCCTGCCAGATTTTCCAGCACAGACAGCTCATGCTCGCGGATTTGCATGCATATGTGCATGACCATTGCAAGGTATTATGTGGCGTCTATATTGCTATACAGTGTGAAGTACAGAAACAGTGCCATTGCATGGAATCATGAGGCATCTCTATTGCTATAAAGTGTGAATTACAGACACAGTGCATAGCCATGACTGTGTGCATACACAATACATATATACTGTGGGTTGTGACCCACGTCGCTGAGGTGTATACACACTAAACCATGATGTGGAATGTGTGACACAGGTCACCGAAGGCCATACATATGACACCTCTGCACATCTGAAAACATATTTTAGCTGCCTGGCAACCATGTCCACACATGGCAGACTTGTCAATACACACCATGTCCCACATGACATTTGTGTACCACACACACGAGGTGCATGGCTGACAGTGATGTCCAACAGCAGCAAGGGAAATGTACTGTATCTGTGGCCTGATGTGGTTGTCCGTGTATGTATGTGGATGCTGTACAGGTGACTACTGTCATGCTGTGACACAGTCATGATGTTCAACAAATCTTATGTGGTCGAATGATGTTACGCCTCCACAAGCTGTGCACAGACCTGTAGGATGTCCAGTGTTCCACATCTGCAATATAACCATTCAACAAAGGATATAATTGGACCATGTGTAGCCAATGTACAACAGGGTGTACACACAAACACATCACATCTACTGTGTGTTGCTACATGTCTCTGGCCATCCTCCATGGCCATGTGTGAACATATGTTGGCCAAACGATTATGATGGCCATCTATCTCACATGTCTGTGTTGTTCCATATGACATACACCCACAGATGTCATATACTCCACTGTCCACAGAGTTATGCAGACAAAGGGTTGTATGTGTGGTATGTGCGGTATGTTTTATTGGATAGTGAGCAAATGTTGTAGCCAGCCCACTACATGTCATGAACATGTCCAATGGCACATCACAATGTGTGCACTCATAGCAGGGGCATAATCCACAATGGTGAATCCTGTGGGCTGCCCATACTCCAGCTCACTGTGTAGTACTGTTTGTGTACCCCACATGTGTAGTTCTGATGTGTAGTGCATGTTCCTACATTGAACAACACCTCCACTGTTGTATGCACAGCTGTCCACACATCTAGCAATGACAGTTTCTGAGGTTTCATGTCAGTGTTTCACTTAGTTTGTAAGTATTGCACATGGGTAGCCATTGTGATGGATTGCACCTGCAGTGGCCTGCTGTCTTAGTGGAACACCAGCGATACCTATATAGAGGTAACACAGCAGTATGATCATTATCCATGCCTGTATGACAGCTACAGGGTGCAAAGTGCATGTTAACACATTCACCAGTACAGTAGGATATACTATGGAGTATGCACATGTGTACATACACAGAGTAGCATACTATAGTATGCGGCATGTGTGTACACATGCCTTGCATATGATGTTACATTACATATTGTACAGTGACACATGCAACTATATGGAATATAATAGTTATATGTGCAGTAGTGACTTACCAGGCAACTCCAGGCTCAGTGGTTGAAAGACACCCACCTCCACGATGTCAGCTAATGCTTGTGGATGCTGCTCTGATGGTGTCCCCAGGTTGGCCAGTAGCTCCTCGGTATGTGTGAGTGGGGGCTGGGTTGGTGGCCCACCACCTGTTGCACCTTGTTCCCTGATGATTGCATTTGCACGCTGTTTCACATGTCGGATCAGGTCTGTGCAGTGTCTGCGCACCTGCTGGTATGTGCAGTTATGGCCACCCACATCATAAACCCTCCTGCGAAGTTCCTGCCACAGGTCATCCCGCTGCTGTGCATCCTGTGGCACATGGCTAAACAGGACATCATAGGTGTCTTGGAGGTAAGGTATAAGGGCCTCATCCTCCAAGCGGGTATAGGCTGGGAGCCTTGTTTGCAGCATATCTGGAAGACATAATGATGGAGACAGATCACAGTATCTCAGAGATGCACAGAGATACAGCTGCACATACATGTGTATCCCATTTATTACATATAAATAGTTGTCTTTGCAAATCTTCATGACACTGACACCACTGACATGTTTGTGTAACACACATGTGACACCCAATGGGGATTGGATATTATCACCATATATGTGTGTCACCTGATTACATTGCTCATACTCCATGTGGATGCTGTCTTGATGTGGGCATGTCTGTTTGCCTGTACTGGTGTTCTTACCTATCAGCACATGCCTGGGTGTGTCCACATTAATGCTGTCAACCTTGATGCTGTGTATATGTCACATATAAACACATACACTGCCTTAATGGACATGACCTGTGACAATGCAGACATACACACAGAAGCCTTTACATGCATGTGTTTTGCCATATACATCTACACGGCACTGTACAGCAGTTCAACATCCTGCCACGTATTGCCTGTGTTGCACATGTGATACACATGGGACACTGGCTAGCCTGATGGTATTTGCAGGGATGGGTATCAACTATAGCATGTAAGGCCAAGGTCATCTAGTAGTCTGTATGCCCTGGGCCATGTATGAGCCTAGGATGTAAGGTTACCTAGCTGTGGCCGACAGCCGTATTTCCGGTGTCAGGTGAAGCAGTGCCACATAACTGATCCACACAGTTAATGACACATCTACCATGTGGTCATCACACCATGTCTGACATAGGTGAAATGTGCAGTTTTGCTGGACAGGGTTGCATAGTATGACAGGAGTATGTAATGTGTATGGCACAAGGATCTGTCCAGCATGTGGCGATCCTTGTACTAGGAAGGTGGATGTCCATGACGTATGTATTTCAGATCAGGATATGTACGTGTAGCATGTCCAACATCACAGTGTTGGACATGTCTTTATGCAGGGTAGGCATCATGCTACATAGTGGAGATGAGGATTGTTAAGGCTGGTGTCGGCCATCCAAACATGGCCAATACCCCTTAAAGGTGATATGTGATCCGATATTGGTCACTTGAGTGATGATTATGGCTGTACAATGATCTCCATGTTCATGGATGGCACCCTGTCATGACTAGGGTTGCTCTTATGACTACCTAATAGGCTTGGTGATGTCACTAGCTCAGGGAGGTAAACTGCACAGCAGCATCCCTTACACGCAGTGTCCATTATGTTGACCGCTGCTTAGGTGGTAGTTCATGGGTACAGGGTTATTAACCTAGCGGTGACAATGCAATATGCAGCTGTCAGATTGTGCACATATGTCACACACCTCACCCACAAAGCCCCTTCTGTATGTTGTCCACAACACTGAGTCAGCTATTGCTCCTAGGTCATAGCCATTCACATACTTACACAGGCAGATGTCTCCCATTTGTCTGTGTTGTATGGGCTACAATGAGGGGGAGTACAATGAATTAACCCCGTTTTACTGTAGCTGGCACTGGAGTGATATGCACATATTACTCAGACACCTTTTCTAGTGTTGGTTCTGTCAACAGTCCACTGGCAGAACACTCCCGTGACATACAAAGGTACATCTAGTATACTGAGTGTAGGTGGAACACAGTATGGGTGATGATGTCCTATGACCTGTCACAGGTATGATATGCAGTGTGAAATCATCCATACTGTCATTTACATCTGTACTGCTAACAACATATACGTTGATTAAGGTTCATGGACTTTCATACCAGACTCAGCAGGGTAGTAGTGCAGTGACTCCCATTATGAGTGGTGTCTCCACTTTGTGGGTTGTGATAACTGTTGGTGTGCACCATTCAGAGTTTTCACAGACTGACATGAAGCTATGTTTTAGATGATGTGTATGCATAGAGCAAACTGTTTTGCCATATGTGTATGATACAACCAGGGATGTGAACAGGTCCCATGCAGCCTGAGTGCGCCTTGTACCATCATAGTTATGGTTACAGGGGCTCTGTAGTGTACATGGATATGTGATTGTGTACCTGTTGGGAGGACAGTGCGTTTATGTTATCCAACACCCTATCTGTATTGCTTGTTCATGCTCAGCACTTGTTCAGAACATGTAAGCACTACATGAGCTACTAATTACCATAGCACTCAATCCTCCTCATTACCTACAGGTAAGCACTGTTTGTACTTACATTTCTCGCTTGCTTAGAGTAAAACAGCTCTTGTACACACTTTTCTCACATATCTAGTGGGAAATAGTTAAATATTCAGGCATGTCCAAGTGTCAATTCCCAGTGTTATCACCTGTCTATATGATGAATATGGGCATCATGAGGCAATATAGAATGTGTCTCGTGTACACAGTCAATACTCCCCTCCTAACATACAACACTACAACCTGTGGGAGGTGCACATATCTAGCCATGCTGGAGGTAAAGCTCTCTCCAACCCAGACTGAACCTGATAATCATGTGGGGATGTTAAACATTTGCACCACACCACACTCATCACATAGTCTCACTAGATCTCCACCACCACAGGCCACACATAGTAAGACTACAACATTTGTGGAGCCTCTCAATACTACTCTGTCTAGGCAACAGAGAACTCTAAAGCAGAAACGCAGGCAGCCCCCATCCCCCAACACAAAACTAATTACTTATAGCCCACAGACTCAGTGTACCCATCAACCACAGCCAATAGGGCAATATAATGTACCCAACACACTAGTCATAGGTGACTCTATAGGCGGTTACACTGATGTCCCACTCAACGTGCTACACAAGGTGATAGTTACTGTCAGCTGCCTGTTGGACAACAGGATCTGCAACATAACCTATGCACTCAGGTCACTCCTCAACAAGTACAATATGACTGTGTCATTCTCCATGTTAGTGTGAATGCCCTGAGATGTACCTTCCTGGACTACATGTAAAGAGACATGGAATAGCTCTCCAATCTTGTAGCCCAGGCAGGTATTGCCCTGGCCCTGAGTAGCATTCTGCCATCATCCAGACTGATAACGCAGTACAAGGACAAAATGATTTACTTCAACAATTGGCTATGCTTCTGGTGTCATTCCAAGGGTATCCAGTATCTGTCTGCTTTGAATGACATGGTCGACAGGAGATGATGCTTTGGCACAGATGGTCTGTACCTGTCGGCCCTGTGATTCCGGATAATGGCTAAGGCTCTTGCTGCTCCTATAGTGCCTCTTTTAGGCATGGTTCAAATAACATATTCACCACCATAACAGGAACAGGCAAGCAAAACCTGAGGGTAATGCTACTCAATGCTTGACGTCTTCATCTCAAACGCACCTGAGGCACTCCTTGTAATGGACCACTTCGATATCTGTGCATTGACTGGGACCTGCTTCTAGGCTCCTGACAGCAGCCCTGCACTATCAGGCTATTACTCATACCACACCTTTCAGTCATGTAACCAGGACCGGAACACCCACGGCAGAGGTGTGTCCATATTTCCTAAGGATATCCACACCTCCAGGCTGGTTGCTTAGCACAATGGATCAGAGGTTATCCAAGTGCAACTAACTCTGGCCATAACTGCTATACAAATTGTAGCTTGCTACAGATCCCCCACCATAACCCATGGTTAATGGTCCTCACTTCTTGGTGTACTGGAAAGTAGGGATCAAACAGACACACTACTGATGTGCGACTGACATTACCCCACCATTAACTGGGATACCTACTCATGTACTGACACATTAGGCCAATGCTTTATGGGATTCATAACCTCCAATTGCCTGGATCAACCTATCCACACCACCGCCAGGGCCAACAATATCCTAGACCTAGTCATTACCAACATGTGTGACTGGTGTTCCAAACCTGGGGTTATTTCCTCATTGGTCAAATCCAAATGTACGCTAATCACCCTTGTTATCCACATCCCGGCACCACACCCTTTATGGAAAACACAGTACAATATTTCTACAAAGCCAACTTCAGGCTTCTTATGACAACAGTAGTAAACGTCATGACACCCGTGCAGATGGACAATACAGTTACAACCTATGAATCATACACAACTGCACTTAATTAGCACTCACACGACTGCATGGATCATGCTATCCCAAACAGAACCATGACGGTACCCACCAGAATATGGAGGCCACTCTGGTGGTCCACTGCCATGGACATAATGTAACAACAGAAGGAGGAGACTGTTGCAAAGTAGAGTGCAATCCCATGAGTGGAGGAGCTCCCTAGTCAGCCTCAGTAAGAATCTGAGATCCCTTATCACATCCTTCAAAGCAAGCTACATAAACATAACCGTGACTAATTCCAAGGACTACCACAAAGCATTCTAGAGGTATGTCACTACTCTCGATGGTGTACCCACATCTGCTCTGACATACAGCAGTAAGGCACGAACATTACAGAACTGACTGATATTGGCAACATCCTGGCAGATAGGTTCAGTGTTAATTTTACACCCCTCTCACACCCGATAGGGCCTATATCTATACAGGAATGATGCAGAGTCCCTGCGATCACAACTAAACAGTTCAAAGCTGCACTCTCTAAAGCCAGGAACTCAGCATCCATGTGACCGTACAACATCCCAGGCTGCAATTTCCATAAACTTCAGAACAAAATGGCTCCCCACTTGGGCACCATATTCACTAATAGCCTTGCGTCAGGCATTGTGGCCCCTGAATGGTGCCTCAACAACAGTTATCACACTCCACAAAGGTGGCGCCACAATGGACTAGTAGAACTATTGCCCTATACGCCTGACTAGACTGTTCTGCAAGGCTATGGAGCACATCATCATGGATCTCATTCACAGAGACATTGGTGGCCTCCAAACCTTTGATCCCACCCAGTTTGGATTTGTTAGGGCCAGACCATGCCTCCTAAACCTGTTGGAGTCCTTTGAGACAGTTACCAAGGCAGTAGATGAGGGTAAGGAGGTCCACACAGCCTACCTTGACCTCTCAAAGGCTTTTAACACTGTTCCCCATTCTGGTATTGTCAACATACACATCCACCTGCACATTAACCCCTACGTCATGAGATGTTATGCAAAGTGGCTCATGGACAGAACCCACACAGTCAGGGTAGCATACCCTAGGTCCTACTGTAAATCAGTTACAATTGGCAACCCCCAGGCCTCGGTCATAGGGACCCTCATGTTCGGTATATGCTTCTCTGAGGTAAAGGCTAGCACAGGAGGACTTACCCTGAATAGGTTTGCAGATGACTGCAAACTAGGGGCCATGATTGATTCCCCAGCTGATACAGACACCCTCCATAAGGGTGTCAGTGGGATGGATACCTGATGTCAATAACATGACCTCAAGCTGCATGCCACAAGGTGCATAAGCATCCCCTTTGGATTACACCAATCATCCGCGGACTATCACATAGGTGTTAGTCCCCTACATACATAAGACATAATAAGGGATCTTAGAACCCAAGTAGATAGCATTCACTCCTTTGATAACCATATTGCCAAGGTGGTGTGGATATCCTTCTACGTGTCCCCCCCCCAATCTCTAATGGGTTTGTTGCCAGAACAAAGGCAGCCATTGTGCCTCTCTACTCATGACTTATGAAACACATTAAAGGGTACAACACCCCGTTTGGGATGTACCTTACGAGACAACAGCAACAGCTTTAAATACCACAACATTACCACACCAAGAGGAATACTGACCTCCGAAGGATGACGTATGCAGCCCAACTACAGAAACCCCAACTGTACTCGTTTGCATACCGCATACTCAGAGGTGATCTCTGCTGAACATACAAGGCCCATGTCCAAAACAGTATTGATGGATATGCTCCACATAAGCAAAAGCCCCTGAGAGCCACATGCTCTGGGATATGTACCTAAACGCAACAATGACTAGGACGTGCTGGAGGGATACATTCCTGACCTGGACAATCACCATGCTTTGGAACATGATTCCTATGTACATCAGGCAGGGACCCTCACTAGCACTCTTCAAGAGATACCTCGATGGGTGGATGGGAGACAGACATGTACACCAGGGATCACTGCAGTGGCTCTGCTGTACAGAGGAGCAGGAAACAAATGACTCTGCTGTTCACAGGCACAGGACACTAACCTAGGGAGGTGCCGCAAGTGAAAACACTGTAGTTAGGCTTATGAATGGCCTTGGCCAGACAGAATAGTACCTAACTATGAACCTATGAAGCTATTACATGTCCATTGTGCATGGATAATTGACTAGCTCTTCCATTTCAATTAGCTATCATTGCTGATATACTGTCTGGTGACTACAAGTCATATGTATCCTGCTATTGTGTATTGTACATGCCAATAGACATACCTGATGTTTGCATAACATAACAGTAATGCTATGTAAAATGTTAGGCATATCTACCTACAATACTGTACATTTCACAATTTTGCCACAATATCCCACAATGCAAATCATAATTGCACAGCAGGACCACCTTAGACATGTTATTCTCAGTTATATGCCCATACATATGTCTACTGTTACAGTATATCAACATATACTATCCCCTGTTATGGCACATACTTGTTGGACCAACCCTGCCACTGACAGCGGCTGGAGTGGAATTGTTGTGTTCAAAGTCCTTATATAGCATCCCCTGCGGTGAAGTGTTTACCTTGTGGCCCACAGCAGTACACACAATTTCTATGAGCGTTACTATGCTCAACAATACATCACTACATAATACCTTTTCCCACTATATGCATTGCGTACACTTTCATTATTACAGAACAGGTACTACATACACTGACATACTGAGTGTTCTACATACCTTATTAGTATCCCGAGATGGCAATAATATAAGTCCTATTCATTTTCTCTTGTAATGTTTTTCTGGTATGTACATATGGTTTGAATGTATGACAAGTCATCCTTTTATACTTAGATATCAGTAACGTGGTATCCTGCCACCAACTGGTATTCCGGAGTAGATGATTACATGCACATCAGCTGTGCAGCTACACCATTATCCAATGACATGGCAACAGTGGGGTATAATTGAATACTCCACTTGAGCATGGTCCCTTTGCCCTACCTTCGAGGAAGACGGCCCGGATGTGTTGTTTGTGATGAATTACAACAGCTATATGGAGACACACAGAAATATATTAACTTCATGGCCCCCATGTATTGTGTATAATGGCTAGAGGATGTAGTTCTACATGTGAGTCTAGCTGTTATATCAGCTGTCTGGTATGGGATTATTGCAACCAAACCCGGTAACATCGCCATCTGTTCCATTGTACAACAGCAACGATTTGACATAGGGCCATTATAGTGTGTCTCTGACAAGGTATGTTAAGGCTTCTGCAGATATCATAGAGTGAGTGGATGTTTGTGATGTTATTACAGTCTGTATTGCAATTATTTTGGGTGTAGGGGAGATGTAGGTGGGTGTACATAGCAGATGCAGGTGTGTAGGAACTGCATTTATACATATTCGATTTGAAGACCTATCCTTTTGTAGACTAATACTATGGTAATTGCAGGCTTATTCATTAAGCCATTGTTAATTGGTTCCTGTATTGCATGCAGGTGATGTTGGTCCTTCAATCCCTTTGGAAATACATTGGTATGTAATGAAATGTTGCTACATGAAAGCTGTCTCGTGTATTTCTGTCACAGATATTTGCACTCATTGGAGTTGTGTTGGTGACTGAACCTCTTTGGCTTGGGTTGCCACCTTTTCAAATGGCCATAGTGGGACATTTGCAGGACCCACTTCAGATTTTAGAGGCCGACACATACCCACGTTCAGTACAAAGTATAGAACTTTACATATATGCCTATATAAAAGCTTATATTCTTGCAGCGCTTTACTTGCTTATCCTGTTTCTTGTTACATGTAGGTATTTTAGATACAGATGACTATTTTATGCAACAATTACATTAAATATGGAACATGCCAAATGTCTCGAGATTGTAGGACACTACTATTTGTACTTATTTTGGTCAGGACACTACCGCACATACAGGGACTGTCCCTCGCAAGGTGGGACAGGTGGTAACCCTATCTTTGCCTCATGTCCATAGCACATATTTGTAATAGTGTATAGACATATATACTCTCCATATCCTTTGTTCATAACGTTTGGTTGTGGTGGAATGTGTGATTGCTATGGTCCATGTTATGCACATATTTGAATACTTCAACCGTTGTATACGGCATACCCACGGATTCAGGAATGCACACACTTCCAACGACCACATTACCGTTCCCAGACTCCCAAACCCCACAATACTGAACACTCAAACTCGCAACAGTCAAACTCCCAGAACTAACACAAACACAGAACACACACACACACACACACACACACACACACACACACACACACACACACACACACACACACACACACACACACAGACACACTGCTATCCATCACATCCAAACAAACCATTCTACACTACGTATGGCCAGGTGGCCATGCCCCCATACGCCCCCCTTGTGGGTGGCTGCGCCCCCCACACCACACCTACTCTAATAATCTACCTCCGAGATAGCACAAACAGATACACGAAGCAAACCCACACACACACATTACAGTCCCCCGGAAACACACACCACACTCAGAAAACACACTTACACACACTACAGCAATCAGAAACACACTTACACACAGTACCTACCTAAACTGCAGCACCAGAAGCACTAACAAAATGTCCCTTAACATTGTGATAATAGTACTCGCGGTTCTGGTGTTCCGGTACTGTGATCTTTTGGTCTTTAAGTCTCATGATTACGCGCGTCAGTATGTAAAGCATTTGGTATTTGGTAGTATCCTATTTATATGTACCTCCATGGTTGTGTAGATGTTAACCTATCTATATATTTGCATATATATGTATCTCCATATATATCGACATATATCTGTCTATCACCCTTTCTCTCTCTATATTATATATATATATATATATATATATAGATAGATAGAGAGAGATAGAGAGAGAGAGAATACACCTTTCATTGGGTAAATGGTGGTGTATACTATTTCCTGAACTCTGCCCTTTTGTGTTTTAACCTGTCACAATGCACACCTGCCGTTGGTACATCTCAGGTAGCTTAGTGGTAAGTTATTGTGAAGCTTGTGTACATGGTTGCGTGTTCTACTCCTGGCAGTGGTCGTTTTACCTCTCAGAGCAGGCACTATTAGTACAAAGGTAAATAACGCACATTTCAGCTGTTCTATGCAGCTTTGCTCGTGATCTGCGCGATATTCAGCAAAGGTTAGACCTTTGTTGCGTATATCCGTGTAGTTATGTTTAAACGCAGCTTACCGGCACTTACCGGCGCAAAAACCTGCTAACATGTGCTTAAATGTGCTCTAATGACCTGCATCCAACATCCATTATTCGGGACATCAGAATTACGTAACAGCCCTTGCAGGTCGTGGAACTGGGACCATGCACGAGACAGTCAGTGGCTTTACTACTGAGGCATCTGGGATATGTACAAGTGTTATGGTGTTTAGTATGTAGACTGTAATACGGCTGTTCCTCCATACTGCAAACAAATGTGTAACTCAGTTGGTGTACATATGGATGATACCTATTAATGGTATGTCCAAATGATGCTTAATGGATATGCTCCAGCTATGGAAATCCATGTCACAGAGAGCAACACACTGTAATATGCTACACCTTGCTACTACCATAACTGGAGAATGCTGGGGTGACAAATACCTGTCATGGGTACTCCTCATGCTTTGGAACTACATCCCTGATTACATTATATGGAGCCCCTCATTAACACACCAGAGAATCCTTGAAGAGTGGGTGAGGAACAGTGGTTACATCCCAGGGATCCCACAATTGGCTCTGCTCCACAGAGGGACAGACAGTTAGTTAATCAATGGGCTGACGACAGCAGACACATTTTGGCTAGGCTTATGAATGGCCTCTGACAGTTAGCCATGTACCTACAGATGTACCTAGGAACCTATTCATACAGTATCAACACATGCTGATAGCTTAATTTACTGTTCAGGTATTGACTTACCTTGTGCCAATAGCAGTTGTGTGTGCAATAGTTGAGAGCTGCCTATGTAGGATGCACACAGTAGACCACCTATACATGACAATTTACAGGTGGTCGTGTGTGTGTGCCATCCCTTTTACTGTGTGTGCAGGTGGAGAAGTGTGTCAGTCCATAGGGGCCTACACTGTCAGTGTATGTGCTATACGTTCCCTCTTTGCAAAGGCATGGGCATACTGGGCATGCCTCCATCTGCCTACTAGGGCTGGCACAGGGTGTTCATGGTCTGAATCCCTCTGTGCCTGTGGTGCCCTTGGCAATTGTGGTGGGCTATGAGGGCCTTCACCATTATGCCCCTGCTGCAGCTGTTTCCGCAGAATCATATTATGTAGCATGGCACATACTATGAAGATGTAGGCACAAATGCCTGGAGAGTACTGCAAGGCTTTACCAGATATGTCCAAGCAATGGAACTGTGATTTCAGCATCCAAAACACACACTCTATGATGATTCTGGTTTGTGCGTGTGCCTCATTATAGCGTTCTTGCATGAGTGTGCATTTCTGATGGGAGTCATCCTCCACGGCTCCAGTGCATAGCCAGCATCCCCCACAAGATGGCCATATGGGATGTCCCATCTGACAAATACCTGGTACAGCTGTGAGGCATGCCAGATGTGGGAGTCATGGTAGCTTCCAGGGCTGCCAGCACACACATCCATGATAATGCCCTGGGCATTGTACACAACCTGGCAGTTGATGGAGTGGTATCCTTTGCGGTTTATGTAGTGCCTACCATGGTCATCGGGTGGTGACTTGATGTGTATGTGCGTGCAGTCTATTGCACCCAGTACCTCCGGGTAGTCTGCCACACAGTGGAAGAGGCACATATTGCTGGCCAACTCCTCCTGAGTTCAGAGGAAGTATATATGCTCATTGGCATGTGGTAACATGGCATCCAGGAACTGGTGGAGTACCCTGAATGCTGATGCCAGTGAGATCCCCATGATATCTCCAGTTGGCCTTTGAAAGGTACCTGTGGCTAGTATTCTCAATCTTACACATACCTTCGTGTCCACTGGGATGGGTTCCCCTCTGTTGTTTCTGGCTCTGAGGCATGGCCAGCACAGCTCAACAATTTGCTGTGTGATGTCCCTGTCCACTCTGTAACATTCTACTATCTCCAGATCATCTAGTCCCTGGTAGGTTATCTTTGGTCTGAACACTCTTCTCCTCCTCCGGTGCCTGAGGTGGTTGTCAGCATCATCCACCACACCACCTTCAGTCTCCAACACATGCTGATGAATCAAAGCTATGGCAGCTCCCAACATGTACATTGTAAAAGCTCCCCGTCTGTTAACACTGATGGTGCAGTGTTTGGGAATACACAAGTGTGTGTGAGGTGCCTTCACACTTTATACTATTGTGCTTTGGAAGCTGATGATATCATAGGGTGTGTATGTACAATCCGAGCTGCAGGGTATCTTACTTATGTGTTTTACCGCAGGTACTGCTATTGTGGTGCCTTTGGTGTTGAATTACACTTGGCTGCCATGGATCACCTCTTGCCCTTACCTTCATTTTTCAAACCAATTCCCCTCCCATTGTCAGGCATACATCCAGCAGCCTGCTTTCTTGTTTAGTACTTTCCTAACCCAGGATTGTGTTGCGAAATGTGTTCTATAGCCATTCTACTGAAGGTTTGCTTTGCTCTGCTGTGACAATTCTCTTTTCTTTGCAGTCCGGCACCTCCCCTTTCCTGTTCTGCAGGTTGCTGCTAGCAGCCTTGTTAGCTACCATCAATGGCCCACTGTGAGTTAATAGGTGCTAATTACTCAGTTGTACTCCAATTACCCTGCTGCAGCATTTCCTTATTGTCTTCCCATAACCTTCCTGTTTCAGCTGTGGTGCGCGCCGCGCACAGCTGTTTACCGGGTTTTGAGTGCATTGTCATCCGCGTACACATGCGCTTTCAGTCACCTTATGTGCTCTCAGCTAAGCAAAGCTATGGCTACATCCACACCCCTATCCTGCAGCTTTGCTTAGCTACGGGCAACCTGGATTAGCAATGCTCCAATGTGCTCGATGGCACACCCCTCTCCTGATGTCATGTATACCTCCAGGCCACTCCTCGGTGTTATACTGCTATGCCATGTGGTACAGCCTTATGTCAGCAAGGCATTTGCGATTCAGTATTACTTGTCTCATTTGCATGGCATTGACTACTAATTCGTAGTTACCGCGCCAAACACTGTCACAGGCCCTTAGCAACCCTTGTACCTTGGTTGTGGTGTAGCATGCATACCATTGACTATTATGGTGAAATCATGATTTGTGTTACATTGCAGTTTTATGACAGCTATATATATTTTCCTTGTGTTCCCATTTGGGCATACATGCCCTGCGGTTGTACTTTGCGTTAGTGTGGCCATGCCATTAAATGTTATTTTTTATGTGTTGTGCGTGTTTTTTTATGCCATTGGCTGTATATTTAGCCATTGGCATATGTTAACTTTGTACTACATAAGTTTGGTCCGTTTTCCTGGCTCCAATGTTCTGTTTGAAAAAATGTAAACCATTTTTTTTGGTTTACATTTCTGTATGCTTATGCTACGTCTGCACCACTTCATGAATTGCTATGTACCTTCATTTGCATGCTGCACTACTGTGCATGGGGTGATTAGCATACATGCACCGAGAGCTGCGCAACTCTGGCATACACTGGTAGTGCACGTGGAATCGGCTCGTACCTGAATCACTCGGTGGCCATATTTGGTGCTAGAACACCTATGCTACATCTGCGCCTGGCGCAAGCTTCATGAATCCCGGGGTCAGCGATGGCCTGCAGTAAATTATGTTTGTGTATGATGGTTGACCAATGTAGTGCTGGAAAAATACTTACTCTGACTTGCAGTCAGAAAAAAAAATTGGTAATGAAAGTGGGAATTTTAAATCTGACATGGATGGCTGTACAAGCGGTGGGTAGGCAGTCACTCAGTTGTTTACAAAATATCTGTCACCACACATCAAACTGTCCAGATGGGGCTGTTACATCTTTTAATAACTGACTGTCTTGGCAAACTTTTTGCTTTGGAGATTGGACCAGAAAATGAAAGCTAGAACTTGGAACTGTAAAAGCTATACTGCATAGTGCAAACATTAGATGCAATGGCAAGTTATATATAGTGCTTCTGATATTTTAGTTTTGTGGTGTTCACATTAGCAGTCCTGATTAGTTGTGAGTAAGATACTGATTGGTAGTTTTAACAGTATGTAGAGGCTTACCAAGATTATTTAATGTCATATTCTTCCTTTTAAAGAAGGATGGGGTGGGAGGATGACATAATGGTTAAGGTGTTTACCTTAAAGACACAAGGTGCAGGGTTTGATTCTCACATGGGGTAACTGGATATGCTTCAAATTTCCAAAAGGGCAGTTAGCCTAGTACTAACCCATAAACCTAAATATACAATATGCTGCCAGTTAGTGATGGGTAGATCTGAAGGTAACAGGCACTGACCTGTAACTTGGGATGTGTGACATCATATCACTGGTTAGAGAAGTAGATTATTGGGGAAGCATAAGAAAATTAACTACAATGAAAAAAAAAAAACACAAAGAATTGTATTGCCACACCACTGGTCCAGCAATCAAGGAACCTCAATCCTCACCATTAGCACCAGTGGGAAATGTACATTGGGAGGATGACAGGTACACACACAGTATTTCCAGATGCAGCTCTCTCCATCAAGTACATTTTCCCTTAAGAGAACACAGAAACCATTGTCAGTCTGGGGCTGGTTTCTCCCTCTTTCTCCAGATCCCCAAAAAGACTCCCCAGTGGCACAGCTATAGGGTTGAGGTCTCAGCTGAGTGACCAATCTGAGACCTCCAGCACCCTCTCTGTTCAACCAGTACTTAATGTCCCTGCCCAAGTAGCTGACACACACACACACACACACACACACACACACACACACACACACACACACACACACACACACACATACATGCACACACTTTGAGGTTTGATTTATACACAGACACACACACCTGGGAATGATTTACTAGCTACGCCTCCTTCTGCTCAGACTATAAGGTAGTTTTCACTGCCATCAGCCAACTCTTTATCACCTACTTTAAGGCCCTTAACAAATAGTGTCTAATCTTACTGTGTAATGTTACTATTGATACAAATAGTAGTTTTTACCAAGAGCAAGGCTATTAGGAGTGGCCCACAGTGTCACCAAATAAATATGCAAGTACTGTCAGAACTTAAATATGTCCCACAAATATCATCGGCAATGAAACGTTTAAATATATTTAATAATAAATAATAAAAGAACAAGAAAATACTCAGTATATAATCGCAGAGCTCAAAATCACAGGAAATATTTAAAACAACATTGCAGGACAGTCTCAAATAAATAAAGAAAACATCTAAACTGTACGTTACTATATTCCTGACTGAATCTAAGAAAATTACTATACACTAGTTAACTTACTTATAGAGCAACCAGGGTCTTGTTGTGAGGTCAAAGATAAAATGCAGAATACTCAGTCTCTCTCAGAGAGTTCTTAAATTAATATCTCAACTATTACTGTTGGGATAGCTTGCAGGATGACATCACCTCTTGTCATCTGACTCTCTCCCAGGTAAAACCCACATTGATGCAGCTGGCAGCATTTAGCATCTACCAGTGAACATACATAGACAGGGCTTTTATTAGATCTAAAGCAGATCCTGGAAGTCATAAAACAATAAAAACACTTATAAGACAATGCAGTGAACCTTTAGTTCTAGACATTGTGTCTGTTGCTGCACTAAAATTGAAAGATAACATCCTTTTATTAAATGGCCATAAAGTAATTTAATTTCAGCTGCTGTATTTTTCTGAAGTTAACCTCTGGTGTTCCAGTTTCCATTGTTAAAATATATACATATAAACAGTTACAATAATGCAGTTGTATTTCTGTTCTAATCCAGTAGGTACACTGTAGTTACATCTTTAAGCTCAGTACTTTGTAAAATACCTTTTCAATGCACACTTTTGTACCAGCAGTTTGATATACATATAACATACAGTTCTAATGCAATTGTAACACAAGCATCTTACATGAAGCATGTTGATATTCACTAATGACACATAACCATTTACAAAATTCCAGACATCGGACTGGCAATATCTCCTTTCATAACAAGAATAATTAAAAAACAAAAAAAAAAAACATTGTGGTAGGAAACAGAAACACCTTTACAGTCTTAACGTAATTTGATGAGCACTTTGTTCCTTTATTACTTTAAGACTTTGAATGTGTTTCTATTTCCTACCACAACAGTCTTTTTTGTTTTTCAGTTATGGGGAAGCTTTAGAGTAGATGTGCAGAGTTGTGCAGACAATGCAGACATTGAAATCAGATTGAGAGACAGGTAACTTTATATGGAATGGCTGCCAGTCCAGAGCTTGTGCAGTAGCCCCAATTATATTCTCTTGTTGTCAGGTACTACAGGCACTGTGTGGCCTCACTTCTTGCACAAGTGTACATCTTCTTTGCTGTGCTCTTCAGCTGTAGTCAAACTGTGTGCGGTGACCAGTGAGGTAGTTCAAGTACTGGGTTGAAGAGTACTCACAGCCGCAAGACTCTAGGTTTTCTGTTCAGTAGTCCTTTACAGTAGTTAACAGTAGTTAATAAAGAAGCATATCTGTCAAAGTGCAGGTGAAGACTTTGGAGCTGCAACCACCAAATAACTTTAGTGTAAAACAATTAAGTACTTTTGTCCTTGGTAACCTGTGTGTTGGTTATTCCGATGAAGTCCAGGTTATCAAAGACAAAAGTGCTTAATCGTTTTACACTAAAGTTGTTTGTTGGTTGCATCTCCAAAGTCTTCACTTCCTTTTTGGTTTACTGAAGTTCGTAATTGTATTTTCCTTCTTTAGTGTATATCTGTCAAAGTAATGTAGGATGAAATGGGGTCTGTGGAGCAACCTAGAAGATAATGCCATTTTTTTGTAATAATCTATTACAACTGATGATGCTGATTGTGTAGCTGAGTCAGTGTGAGCTGTTATGGAGTAGCGGAATTTTTACAACAAAATACTGTATTAGTCCTTTCTTGCTGTTGGAAGATTTCTTTGAAGCTGTGACTGTGTGTTGTGTATCCAACCTAAAGAAAAAGAAAAGGACTGGATATTACATGGTTGATGTGTAGCCTGATCATGTAGGGAGTGTTTTTCTTTGGAGTAAGTGTGAATAGCTTGCCAGTAAACAGCTACATTACTTTTCTTGCTGCACTGACTGGCAGTTGTTTTGTATAAATAGTCTGAAGTCTGAACTACACTGTTATTGTGTACATTTCAGTATATTTTAACAAATGTTTTCTATTACAGCTAGGCTGAGTTTGAAATTGGTAAATATTGATCAGAGCACTACCATGGTAAACAAATATAATAAGTTTAAACAAAAAGTGTGGTATTTACAGATTGCCTTGTGGTCTGTTGTACTGTTAGAATATGGCTGGGCACTAGTCAAACTGTGTGAGGTGAGGTATTTTGGGTACTGTACTGGGTAGGGGTGCAGATTAGGTGCTGTTGGGAATACATGCCAAAGCCAAGTAACCCATGAAATCTATCTGAATGGTTTGAGTTTAAGAATGAGCACAGGCTGGGGGTAGTAGCTGTAACATTTGCAGTGACTTGCTTATTCTCATAACTATCAATCTCTCAGATCAAGAAATCCAAACAAAGCCAAAAATAAAGCTGGAATAAAGGCCCTAAATTTATTTATTTTATTTATTTATTTTATTTTACATTTGTTAACTGGGAGAGTCCGACTGGATGCATGTCCATTTTCAGTGGAGGCCCGGGGAGAAAAGCTCCACATATGCAACAAAGTTGCAATCAATAAAAGTTACAATCAAAAATCATGGTTACACTGAAATTTAAAAATGTAAAAAAATTAAAAAATAAGTGATATTATATATATATATATATATATATATATATATATATATATATATATATATATACATGCTAACAATGGAAATTAACATTTTTGTAGGTTTATAGTATGAAATATGTACAGAAGGGATTACTGAGTATTGGAGTGTATAGAATGACATTTTACACAGATTGATGTTAAGGATGACAATCGAGAGAGGGAAGTTGTTAGAAATTAGATGTAGTAGGGTTAAAGAAATAGTCTTAGAATGGATAGGATAGCAAGTTGGAATAGAGGAAATAGAAACCTAGTGTTAGAATGGCTTGGATAGCAAGTTACCATCCTTATAGTATTGTTCTAAAGGCTGTTGCAGTGTTTTTAGTCTGGGTAGGGAAGGTTTAGAAAGTTTATACATATATGTTAAGGAAGTTATTATTATTGGCTCTTTCAGCTATTTGAGTTGTGTTTATATTGGGTTAGTCTGGGTTCAGACGTGGACATAGCCATTGCCTGTTTAGGTGTTTCTTTAGGGATGTCTTGAACTGGGGTGGAGAGGATGTAGTGGTAAGATCTGAGGGGAGTGAGTTCCATTTCTTACCAGCAGAGTTGGAGAATAATGATTCTCCTGCTGAGCTGTTGGCTTTGGCAGATTGTACTTGCATTTTATTGGATGAGCGGAGAGATATTAGGTTGCTGTAGGGGGTGATAATATTGGTGAGAATGAGTACACTGTTAGGTTGGTAAAGGATTTTATGAATAACTATGAGTTGGTTATATTGGAATTGATTGAGTAGTTCTAGCCAGTCTAGTGTTTGAAGATTTTGACAGTGATGGGTTCTGTAGGCCATGCCTGTGGCGAATCTAGCTATATTGTTATAGCAGCTAGTAAATTTGTTAAGGTTTGCTTTGCTTAGGTTTGCGAGGATGGGTGAGGCATAGAGAAGGGTTGATAGGAGATGTGTTTGAGCTATGGCTATTTTGGCAGGTGGGGTTAGGAAATGTTTAATCCTATACAAGGATCCTAATTTTTTGTTAATTGTTTTGATGGTTTTGTCTATATGAGCATCATACCTTAGATTATTATCAATGATTACACCAAGAAGTTTTGTGCATGGTTCTGGAGATATTATGGTGCCATTGTTAGATGAGATAGTAATATTTGGTGATGTGAATTTACGGGTAGGGAAGAACAGTAGTAGTTTTATTTTATTTGGGTTCAATAGAAGTTGACGATTATTAAGCCAGTCTTTTACTTTGTTGAAGGTGATTTGGGATAGGGATTGTAATTCTGAGTGTGTGGTGGCAGAGCAGATAAGGGTAGAGTCATCTGCATACTGAATACATGTTGCATTTGGGATAACGTTGGGAAGGTCATTGATGAATATGGAGAAAAGGAGGGGGCATAATATATATCCTTGGAGGGACAACAAGGGTGATTGGTAGCAGGGTGGATAGATTGTCTTTCCATAAAACAGCTTGTTGTCTGCCATGCAGGTAAGAGTGGATTCAGTTGATTACTGGCTTGTCTAGGCAGAGTGATTTTAGTGTGTCTAGGAGTAGGTGGTGGCTAACCATATTGAATGCTTTGGATAGGTCAAGAAAGAGGGCTGAGGAGAGCATGTTGTGATTACAGTTCTGATTTATTGCGTGAGAGAAGGAGAGAAGAGCTGTGGTGGTACTATGGGCAGGTCTAAATCCGTGCAGGGATGGGGCTAGGAGAGTGTTTTGGATAAGGTGAGTTAGGATCTGCTTATGTATACATTTTTCCATTATTTTGGCTAAAGGAGATAGGATGGCTATAGGTCTATAGTTTGAGAGTTCAGTTGAGTTGCCCCCTTTGTGAAGTGGAATAATGTGGGAGATTTTCCAGATGGCGGAGACATAGGATTCGTGGATAGTCCGATTGATTAGGATGGAGATAGGGTATGCTATTTCATTAGTGGCCTTTTGTAGAAATTCTGCAAGGTGTAGGTCTGCTGACAGGGTGGTGAGTTTCAGTTTCTTAAGCAGAGATTTAATATAGTCTGTGAGGATAGGATCAAATTTGAAGGGAAGTAAATATTCTGGAGTGGGTGAGGTAGTGTTGGAGGTGTTGGGAGATAGGTTTTTAGCTAGGGACTGGACTGTTTCTGTAAAGAAAGTATTAAAGGTCTTTGCTACACTTTTAGTGGGTAGATGGAGAGTAGTTGAGGGGGTGGGGGTTGAGGATTTACCTGGATGGAGTAGTTTGTTAAGGCCTGACCAGAATTTTTGTGGTTGATTTTGGTATTTTCTGTAAATTGGAATAGTAGTTTTGTTTATCTAGTGTAGTTGATTTTTTAGCCTCATTTCTTAGTTGTTTGTATCTAATGTGGCCTTCTGGGGATTTGGTGGTTCTCCAGTAGGTCCATGCTGCATTTCTAGCAATAGGTTTTTGTCTAGTACCTTTAGTTAGCCATGGAGCTATTTTGTTTTTGGTTCTGATAGTTCATTTGGGAGCATGCCTGTCTAAGATGGCTAGGAATTTAGCATTGAAGTCTGAGACTGCGTCATCAAGGGGAAGTAGTTTCAGACTAGTTCATTTGCATAGGTTAAGTTTGGCTTGGAATTTGGTCAGGTTAAAGTTTTTTTGTGTTTCTAATGGTTTTGAAGGTAGTTTGGTGAGGCATATCATTCCTTTTTCTGATTATATAGGTTAGGAAGTGGTCACTCATGTCCTCAGGTAGGGTGCCTGATTTATATAACTGGGGTTTGTTGTTTATTAATATCCAATCTAGGATACTTTCCTTATTGTTGGGCTTATTGATTCTGTTAGGGGAAGTTATAATCTGGGAAAAGCCATGTAAGTTAATATGGGTGGTGGGGAAGTTTGATGAACAGGTTTTCCAGTTTATATTAAAGTTTCCAAGAATAATAGATTCTTGGGGGTAGTTAGTGGACAGCCATTGGAGGGTACTTTCTAAGGTGTCTATATTGTTACCTGGGGGAATGTAGATACATGCTATGTTTATAGCTTTGTGGTTGTTAAGCTGGACTTTTGTGATGAGGGTTTCAGAGTTGCTAGTTATCAGGTTTAGTGGGGTACTAATGGTGGATACTTCTAGAGTGGATTTATACATGATGGCTACTCCGCCACCTTTCCGGCCTTGTCGGTCAAGTCATATTATGTTGTAGTTGGGGGGTAGAATCTCATTATCAGAGATAATGGGTTTGAGCCAGGTTTCTGTAAGGCATAATAGGTCAGGGGAGTGCATGTCCAGAAGAGCATGCAGATAGTGAATTTTATTCTTTATACTTCTGATGTTTAGATGACAGACTAGTAATGAATTAGAGGCATTATATGAGTTCTGTAGGTTGGTGTCAGTGCCATTAGTGGGGTTAGTGGTAGCAGGTATGTTTGGGCCTGGGTTAGGGTGGATATTGCCATCGACTATGAGGTTTGGTAGTGGCTTCTTTATTAGTTTGTGGAATTTTAGTAGGAGTTGATGGTAGTATTTAGTGGTAGGCTTTATATAGGTAGCTCATATGGGATGAAGAGGTTTTGGAGCAGTAGACTTAGAGAAAAGGAGGGGTAGTAATGGTGTGGGGTAGTGTGGTTGACTGTTAGTGATGGTACTGGATGTAGGATATTGTGGGATAGGTAGGTAGTGGAGTTCATAGGCAGTGAAAAGATAAAGTACAAGTGGGGGTAGGAGGTAGTATAGTAGTTTAGGTTTTGGTAATAAGACGGGAGTTAGTGTAGACATTATAGGGTAAATAGTATTTGTGTTATGGAGTGTAGGTGGAGCGATCTAAGATAGTGAGTATAGGGAATGTAGTGGGTTGGGAGTGGGGGGTTGGGTTTAAAGGCAGAATGTGTTCTGGTTGGTTAGGGACTGCCTTTCCCTCAATGGCTTTGGTGACTGTTTGAAGAAGTCAACCAAGTTTAAAAGGCATGATCTGCCTTTGAAAAAGCCAAACTTGGATCCAAAAAAAAGTCTTCAAATCTATGTCTTTATTTATATGTCCCATTATGATCCTCTCCATGGCTTTGCAGATGCTTGGCTTCAAGCAATAATGTAATTTTAATTCAGGGTGGTGGAGGCACGCCGAAGTGGACCACAGTTGCAGTGCATGTGGCCTCTATGTATCCAGATCATAGACTTTGATTAAACAGCTGTTAGCTGTCTGTGTTGGTGGGTTTCATTCTCATTGAGTTTGTGGAGCACACACGAGGGGGACACCATCAGGTCCCATGGATTTTTTGCTTTGGAGAAGGAGAGAGCAGTTCTGGAGATGTTTTGGGGGGGGCAATGCTGGGGTGGTATGATATCTCTCCTTTTGGGGAGGGGCGGAGGGAGTTTGCACTGAACCTGTCAGTGTATTGGCAATGTCTGTAGAGGTTCAGTCAGTTCTCAATCATTTTGAACTAGTTCTTGAGTATGTCTGGGAGTTTCCTCCCCTCTTTCTTGAATAGCTAAAGAAGGCCTTATGATTGTCTTTGTGTCTTAGCTATTTTTTTTCTTTTTCTCTCTTTTTTTGTTTTTATGATTTTGAGAGAGCTCTTTTTTTTATAGGTGATCTTGTAGAGTTTGTTTATGGCTGGGGTCCACCAGACTGACGCTTGCCTTTGGTACTAGTAAGAGTCTTTGTTTTTTTGGGATTGCCTTATCCATGCAGGCAGGTAGGTGGGTAGAAGGTGTTTGTAAAAGTGATTCAGCTTGAGTACTGTTTTTTTCCACCGCGCGGGGTTTAAAGGAGAGAAAGGAACTAGCTAGAGTCGTGAAGTGTGAAGTCAGCTTTAAAGTTACTTTGGTCTTTTTCTTTCAGGTGGGGTGGGGGTGGGGATGGGACCTCCAGCGAGTTTGTGATCTGATGATCTCACTAGTGGTATATTGTGCTTTTGAACATTGTGCTCCTCCCATTGATGAGATGAGATGTGATGATCATCCTCTTGTCTGATCTCTGTGGGGGTGTGACTGGCATTTGCCATTATGATTTGGAGGAACTTTTTCAGGAACTTTTTTGGGCTTTGGTCTTGCTTGAGTGTTGTTAGTTCCTATATTAGTAATTAAAGTCATGATGTATGATGGTGTTTGGGTGGTGGCATCTAGTGTTTTTGTTTGTTTTCAGTTTGGCAGGAGCTGAGTTCCTGAGTTTGTGAACATAACATTGTGCATTGCTTTGCAGAGCAGTGCTCTTAAAAATTGCAATTATGGGTCTCCTCAGGCATGCGTGCGTTGCCACTTGCAAGGGAGTGTGGGGTGTGATGAAACTATGGAATACCCTATTTCCCCCTCTATTGTCCGGATTTTGGGGTTTGGGGGTGATGATATGAGGTAAAGATAAGGGGCTAAAGCTCTCAGGAGCCTCAGAGACAGGCTTCTTGTTCTGCAACACAGAGCTCATGCTCCATACTGAGAAGGGCCTTTGCAAGTGCATTTTGAGATTTAGGACTCTGCATTGAGCAGCATTACCCCTAGTTTTTTCCTTTTGTTCTTTTCTGGTTGTTTAGAATTTGGGACTTAGGCCTAAAAGGCACTGCATTGAGTGCAAAGCAAGAGCCTTGGTGGGGTGACAGGTGCAAGCCGCCGTCCTTGATGGCAGCTGGTTAGTCCAGTTGTCCATCATGTCATCAGGCAATTGAATACTGCTTTGAATGATGACACCAGTGTTTAATTTTACCTGTAAAGCTCCAGTCTCTCTATCTGTATTGTGGCATCACTGAAGGTGGGGATACTGCTATGCAAGGTCATACCTGCACTGGGCAAGGCTCAAGTGATCAGAGAGCCCTCAATTTTCATGTAGTCCAGGGTACATCATAGGTCGTTTTCACCAGCGTGAGAGTGACAATGTCTGATTTGTGCTTGAGTTTGAGAGACCTGAGTTATCTGGTATTGCGGCTATGTGGCGGATTCTAGTTTGCTCTGCAGTTCTCACCCGACAGGCGGCCCTTACTGTGTCTGTGGAGCGGACGCTGGTGTGTCTGACTGTCTGGTGTGTGAATGACCAAGTGTGGGTGACTTGTGTTGACACTCTGGTGTTGAGGTTTATGTGTTGCAACTGTTGTTTTGTTGACTGTTGGGTGTTGTGTGGTGAGGTGGTTGTGTTCTGGGTGTGTGGTTTTTTTGTTTGGGTGGTTTTTTTAGATTGTTTGTGGAGTTCTTTTGTGTTTGTGTGTAAGTATGTCTTTGTGTAGAGGGTGCTATGGTGTGAGGTTGTAATGGTGTGTGGTGGTGTGTGTGACTGGTCCCTATGTTGAGCTCTCAGAGCTGGTCCTGGCCACTGAGAGTTGTCAGCCTGCAGCTTGGCCGTGCAGTGTAAGTTGGTTCATTATGAGGGGTTTGTATGTGGGAGGAGGTAGTTTTGAGGGCTGTTTCAGAATTCTAAGGCTGTGCTAGAGATTGAGTCAGTACAAACTGAGCAGATAGACAACTAGCAGCAGAAACTAGCACAAGACTCAGACTGATAGACAAAAACTTTTAAAAAGGATTAAGGGGATGGGTGACAAAAAAGGTAGTATGGCAAGAGGGGAGGTATAAGTGACAAAGTTGCTTATTATCAAGTATATATAGTAAAAACAAGAGTAGTGTTTAACAGAATAAGTACTGTAGAGAAAAGTGCTAGGTTTAAGATATAGAATAGTCACAGGATACGCTGATTAGATTGATAGTTTTAGTAGAGGGGAAAGAGTTTAAGGAGCTGCCTAAGAGAACGCCTAGTGTGCAACCAAGGCAGCTCAGCGCCTAACCTGCCGGAACCTGCCTAACAGCTAGTTTAGCACTGCCGCTACTCAGGCTCTTAAATCGTAGACTTAAATCGCGTCCCCACGCTTAAAGGCCAGTGGGGCTGAAACCCCAGTGGGCTGGAAAGGCAACAAACTGGACAAGCTGAACCACTCCCACTGGTAACAAAGGCTGAAACCTCAAAAAACTGGACAAAGTAAAGCCACTCAACTACAGCAACAGCCAAGGGCAAGCAACTCTAAGGCAAGGAAAAACAGGAAGCAGGAAAAACAAAAGAGCCCAGGAATCAGCAACTCTTTTTTTTTTTCAAAAAACAAAAGCAGAACAAGGTAAAACAGTTTCTTTTTTTCTTTTTTTTCTTTTTTTTTTTCTTTTTTTACAGTTTAAAAACACAACACAGTGCCTACTACACACTAAAAAAGAACAATATACAGATATAAGAAGAAAGTCAGCTTACAACAAACAAGGTAGGCAAGTGCAACAAAAAATAATGCAAAATAAAATAAGTCCAATAAACAGCAACAATGAAATAAATACAGCTTTCATTCAAGAGCTAAGTCGCTAAAAATTAAACCTGGAATACATCAAGAAAGTCGCTTATTCAGCTCTCTGCAAAGCCCAATTACTCTCTGAAAGCACTGCCTGAGTAAACTATTACCTAGGTAAAAGCTGGAAACTGTCCAAAGGTAAAGCGTTCATACAACTGAAGCTAGAAAAGCTGGAAAAACCAGGAACTGGACCACTGCAAACGCTGTCCAAACACAAAATAACTGAAAAAAAGTAGCTCAAAACATCACAAAAGCAGGTAAAAGCAGGGTACACTAAACTGCCCAAATAAGAAATCAGCAACAGAACTAGGAAAAAGGAAAGTAAGGTTTAACTTTTAAAAAGGAAAAAACAGGTCAATTAGTAAAGCAGGAAAATGCAACAAAATTTTTCTTTTTTCTTTACAAAACAGAAAAATACTTTACAAATTCTTTTTTTAACACTGCACAAAAGAATGAAAACAGTACAGCACACACAAATAAATGCAAAACTACTACAAATTACACCAAATAATGAAAGCAAGCTCTCAGTGCAGCTTTAAGTTAAAACAAAAACAAAACAAAGTAGAGTAGAGAAAAATTAAAACTTTCTAAAGTATAAACCTATTCAAATGCAGTGTAATAAGGTCTGTGCTGAAGTGCGGTAGAATTCGAAAAGTGGCGACCCTGAGCCCAGGATCACTCTGGAGTCTGGATGCTGACTCTGGCCAGCAGACCAGGAAGCAACTACTCTCTGCCTTAACCAAACAAAGCTGAAAAGCTAAAAAAAACCTAAACTGAACCTGACTGGCACTAAATAAACTAGCCTTCCCACTGGCAAAACCAGGCAAAGGCTAAACAACAAAAAAAACAATCCAGCTTCAAATAAACAAAAGGGAACAAACTGGGCAACTCAACAACTGGACAAAGGAAGTAAAGCAAAGCAAAAAGAATTCTGGACTAAACTCACAGGAAGGAACAACATATAATAAGCAAAAATAGCTTCTTAATTTTTTCTTTTGAGGTAAAACAGGCAGAAAACAATGACAAAACGAAATATAACAAGCAAACATCAAAAACTAAAGAAAGAAACAAACTCAAAATAACAGATACAGTGTAAACAAGGCAGATGTGGGTACAGTGCATTATTAAGTTAGTAAAGTAAAAAAACAGCTACAAATACTTAAAAAGCAGTTATAAATAAGGAAAGTACTGTTTAAAAGGCTGTAAGCAACAAAAATATCTGGAAATCAGCAAAACAGCTTCATGCAGCCAGGATTACTCTGCTGGCCAGATAAACCTCTGAAACGTCTGCACAAGGAAAAAAAGCCCTGGGGTCAGCTTAAAGAGCCAGGGCAAGGAAGAGCAGCAACTGCCTAAAACTGGGGCAAGCAAAAGAGCAGCGCTTGGAAAAGAAAACAGGAAATATTTACCTGTTTTTGGCAGCACACAAACTTTCCCAAAACTCCTCTCAATAAACTCTGAAAAGGGAAACAAAAGGCTCGGAAACACAGCAACAGAGCAAAGAAAGCCTTTCTCTAAATCAGCAACTAAAAAAACAAACTAACTAAGCAAAACAAAATTAAGGAATTTTTTTTTCTTTTTTTTCTTTTTTCAGAAAAAAGCAGGAAAAAACAAGAAAAACACTTTCTAAAACAGCACAAAAAAAACAAATAGGTTACAGAAAATTTTATTAGAAACAACTACAAAAAACAAATAATAAAGCAAGGATTCATTAAAGTTCAAAAAAGCTATGAAGCAAAAACACAGAAAAAAGCTTAGAAAAGTGGCAGAAATAGGGTCAGTGGGTTCAAAACAAGTGCAATAACATAATAAGAGTGGCAACAAGAAAATGCTGTTTCAGCAGTTACAGCCTGGAAAACCAGGTATGCTCCACGGTAAGACAAGCTGAATAAGCGAATAATAAACTTCCACAGTAAGGCTTGAACTTCAACCAAAGCCTGGAAGCGACCTGGCTCTGACTCAGACGGATAAAAAACTTAGTACTGGGCATAAGGCAGGCAAGGAAAACCACACAACTGGCAAAAAAAGGTAACCCAACTCACTGGACTAAAAACTCCAAAACTCTCCCCCAAAACTACAACAGCGAAGTTTTTTTTCTTTAACTCTAAAAACCAGCAGCTTTCAACAGCCAACTAAGGACACTAAGTAAAATCAGTCTTGGTCAAACAACAGTAAAATTTTCTTTTTTTTCAACAAAATAGAATCAAACAAAGCAGAAAAAACAAAAGATAGCAAAAGCAGGAAAAACAAATTACAAACAGAAGATTTTCTACAATTTAGTAAAAATAAATACAACAAAGGATTCAAAAAAGCTTATACAGTATGATGCAGTAGCAGAGCAGAGAAGACATAAAGGCAGGCTTAAGATTGGGAAAAAAATAGCTTATGGGAAGCAAGAAGAAAAATAAAATACTAACAAGAAAAGCAAGAGTTCAGCTCAAGCTCTCTGGTAGCCGAAAACTTCTGAGTGCCCAAAAGCTGTGTAGCTGAAACTGTAAAAGCTGAAAAAAATACTTAAAACTAGAACTAAGGCCAGGCTGGCTAAAAACTAGACCTGGGCTCAGGAGCTTTGTAAAAAACCCTGGAAAGGCAGCCAAAACAGCTGAAAAGCACTGGGCATGCTTCCAACCCACTCTGGAAAAACTACTAACTTCCTAAAACCCACAAAAACTAAAAACCTCTTTTAGTTGTGATGTGAGAGGGTGGTAGTTAATGAGGGGTGTGGTTTTATGAGTATAAATGTAGGAGTACTGGGGCGGGCGGAACTTAGGGGCAGGGTAGGGGAGTGGAGTGAGCCCGCAGGGCGAATGGAGTGGTTAGAGCCAAATGAAGGTGTTTTGCAGGACAGGTTAGGTTGGAAACAATCAGCTATGTAGACAGCAGGGCAAGTAGCCAAACTGCACAGAGGGAGAGTATAGGCTGAAAAACAGGGACAGATTTTAAATATTGCTTCTGTAAACTCAAATAGTTCTTATAATAACAGGTTTTACATTATTATGTATTTTCTGGGGGATATGAGCTATGAAATTCAAATAACTTCCATTATTTATTTAGTGACTTCAATCTTCATGTTGGTATCCCACAATTCTGTTGTAGTGGGTGGGCTTGCATGGTTATGTATGCAAATTCAATGTTAATCAGTGTCCCAATTTTTGGACAGATGTACCTACTTTTCATGGACCTTTGCTCAGATTTTTGATGTTTCTAGACTGAGAGGTATGATCAGAACATCGATTCCACATTAGCAAATGCACACTACTATTCGATAATGTGGAGTTAAACATTTTCCGGATCAGCATTACGAAAACCTGAAGCCTTTTGACCATCCCAGCTTCGAGTAAGGGCCAATTTAAATATTGAAAGTAAACCTATATATATATATATATATATATATATATATATATATATATATATATATATATATATAGCTATATATGTGTGTGTGTGTGTGTATATGAACTATCATAGTATGACATTTTTGTTTTAATTGGGTTCATGTGCTCACTGTTTTGCTTGGTAGTTTAGATTTTAACTTACCTTTGCAAAGTTCTTTTTGATGTGTTAGTGTCTTTGTGAGTGTTTGTGTATGTGTGGGTGCATGCACACGTGTACGTGCATGTGTGTGTGTGTGTGTGTGTGTGTGTGTGTGTGTGTGTGTGCGTTTGTGTGTGTGTATCTGTGTCTGTGCATCTATGTCTGTGTGTGAAATGTTCATTTTTTCCTTAGTACTGCAAGGCTTATATCAGTGAAATCTTTGTAGAGTGTTGATTTGTAATATACTTTCAGTTTGTTTTTTCATATTGCTACCTTTAAGAAAATTAAAAGCTCAGGTGTGTAACTTTACTGTGGCTTGGCTGCAAAAATAAACAGTAGAGACACAGGCCCAGTAGTTCTCAATGCTACAAAGCTAGACTGTTCAGAAAATACCACAAATGAGTCCAGTTTCAAAATGTTGCCTTATGAATTATTGGCATGAAGATAGAGCTAGCCTGAGTTGTCTTGTCTCAGTAAGTATGGGGATGTTCTTAAACACAAACAGTTCTATAAGATATGAGGGGTGATCAAACACCTGTCACTAGACAACAACAGACTAGATACAGCAGTTACCAAAATAACTGCTGAGATGTTCATACATGAATAAGGAAGATTAGACATGTTTTAATCTCCCCTTCAAATTTATATTTAAATGGTGCAGAGTACATAGTAAAAAATTGTCCTGATGGTGATGATTTTGTCTTGCTGACACATATCTTGGGATTTTAAGGAAGTCATTTAGTAAACTGCTACAGTCTGTTATCATAACAATAATCAGGTATAAAAATGTTTATAGATTATATTGAGTATACCTGACAATAATCTCCTTAGCAAATTGAGATTCAATATAGCATGCATGTCTGCTGTTTGTCAGTGGCAAATAGTGAAATGTGAAACAGCTGTTGAAAGTATTTCTATAACCTAACACAAATAAAACTAACTGTTTAATATAGCTGGGTTGTCATCTGTATATACCATGTGTATAGTTTGTGATAGCCTCACTTTTTGGTAGGTTCTAATGCTCTTATATTAATATTAATAGATGTTCAGGACTACTAGTAACAGAAACCCAAGAACAGGAATAGAAATAGAAGCTAAGACAATAGGCATTCCTGGAGAGATATGCATAAAGAAAAGGTCAGACAAACTATGTAACTATGTAAGGGGTTAATAATTAGAAGAAGTTAGAAAGGAAGTTAATGAATTTAATTGAGTGTAAGACAGATTTAGAAAATAAGTAACTAGTGTGATACAGTAGATAGACATATTTTGGCAATTTTATCATTCTTGGGAGGTTGTAGAAATAGGTAGATTTATAAGGCTGGGAGGTATTCTTAAGATTTAATAAAAGAAACAATTACATGGCCAGTTATTAAAAGATAATTCTGAACATTGCTTTTGCAGTGTTTTGAGAAGTAGCTAGTGTCTTATATTTTCTGGAACTGAATTCATTTGTTTGCTAAACATACCAAGTAAAAAGAGCCTCTATAATGATTGTTTAACCTTTGGGTTTATATGAGGTTTTGCTGATGCCTTCTTAGATCTCTAGCTGAGGTATATATTTATTTTATAATAAGTTTGATGTAATAGTGCAACTTCAGTTTAGTGTAGCATGTCATATACTATTTTGCACTGTGATGAAGTCAGAGCCTGCTTTCAGTTTAGCTAATCTCTTTAAGGTTATATGTTAATGAGTTCTATTTTATTGATTTGATGCAAACTTTGCTATGTTGTTGCAGATTTGCTCTAGCATAATCAGATGGTTTGAATGCAAGAGAAAGAGACAGAGACAGTGAGAGGGAGAGAGCATTTTATTTAGAATAAGTATGCAGTTATGGAATGTCTGAATTTTCTTCTTCCTCTACCCTTTGCTGAACATCCTAGGGCTTTAATGGAATCTGTCTTCCAGAAACAGGTGTGAGTCAGAAACGTTTCATTGGACACATTTTATAAGGTGTTTTATGAGTTAATCTTGTAGTTTAATGATTAAATATATATCTTGAGAAGCTAGACCTTACTTTTCATAAATGCAGATGTATTTCTGAAAGCCTTTTGATGCATGTTTTCATTTGGATGAGAATCTGAAGACTTTCCTTGCATCTTTTTCTGCTCCACTGATCACTGAATATCTAACCACAATGACAACCTTTTTAATTCATTACCTATTACTCAGATGAGGACCAGCCATAATGAGTGCATCATCCGTGCAGCTCAGTTACTTTTTCTATCTTTGCCTGTAATCCCTATCTCAACAACTGACATATGCACTCAAAGACATTAAGACCTGTTTTGTATTCCCCTGTGAGGCTACATGTTTCTACACATATCACATGAAGACTATGGCACAGATGTGGCTTGGCAGACCAAGTTCACATTTTGAGCCCTGATGGGTAATCTAGCATCAGCTACCCACTGCTACCTCCAAGGTCAGCTCCTCCAGTGCTTGAGTCACTCACTAGCTGATCTCTCATTCAGTGAGCTCACATGATATGAAGATTTTGATGACTTGTTTAAAAAGGGTCCAATTCATAGAATGAATGGGGGTTTGAAACCTTCAAACTACATGCTCACTTATAAAACTAATGTGATTTTCCATTTTATCTCCATGTCAGAAGAGTTTTTGAAGTATGAAGATACCATGATTTGTAAGTGATGGATACAGTGTCACACTTGCTATCATATTCTCATATACATATGTGTGTGTGTGTGTGTGTGTGTGTGTGTGTGTGTGTGTATGTGTGTGTATGTGTATATGTATATATATATATATATATATATATATATATATATATACACACACACACACACACACACACGCACACACGCACGCACACACACACACATTGCAAAGCTTGCTACATGGTCAAATGTGCCACATTTGCGAGTCTGTCCAGGTGATCAGATTGGCATTAGGGGTAAGCGTATCCAGATTAGATTATTTCCCAAACATGGAACATTGCAGTTGTGTCATCTGTGGAATGGCCACTGAGATGAAAGAAGAGGACAAGAAAAAAAGAGTCTTTTACAACTGTAGTACACCTGATGCCCCATTTTTTTTTTGTCTCATGTCTAAGAATTTACCAGAGATTTGTGATATTCAATATAGAGAGTTAACAGTTCCACTTTGCAGTGTTACCTTACAGCCTCAAAACAGCTAGCTGTGATTTTACTTAGTGACGATCTCCTCCCAAGATAGGGCTGTGATTTCAAACTTATGCTATAGTACATGCACAACATCAATTAATTTGATGACTGTTTAAAAGCATCAGCATCTCAGAATCAACGTATGGGACAGCTTATAGCAATGATTAACATTCTGGTCCTCTTTGGGGGGTCACTATCTATGACAAGTGTTTGGACGTGATTTAAGTTAATTTAAATAAGTAATGATGTCATCTGGATGTATGCAGTTGGTATATGTAGATGGAAATTGCAGTGGGGTATATTATTGGTGGATGAGAACTGTTTTAATTAATCATATGATTGTATAATGATCTATGCTTGTGTTTTACTATCATTACGGTCTGATGAAGCCAATGTCTGTCTGGTGAAAGCGCTAGCTGACTTGCAAATATTTTATTAAAGTGTCTATACGTTTCTACTATCTTTGCTGGATGTTTTTATGAGTAATGTGCATCCTGCTGCCATTATCGTGTGCAGTATTTAATTAAAATGTTTTTTGGCAGTTGGTTTACTTGTTGGATGATTGTTCTCATACTATGATTTAAGTTAAGATGACGATGTTCTCATGGGTTTCATTCTAAACTTTGACAAGCAATTCCTTCTAAATGACAGGATACAGATGTTATTAGGCTTTCATTTGGAATTTATTCAGAATCACTGACCAACTAGTAACTACTTGAAGATTCACAGCCATCTGTCTCTGACTGATTCTCTGATGAAGGATTTTTTTTAACTTTAGAATAATCAAGTCAGACCCTGTATGATTTTCCACCATTAGTTAAATTCTGATAGCAAGTGTGGGTTGGAAAGATTATCTGGACTCTTTCACAGTGCATAACATGTTCAGAGGAGCTGAGCTTTTGCATAAATCCTGATTTTTTTTTTATTAATGTCTGTGGCAATCAGAGTCTTTCAGCAGGCTTTGAAAAGGTGCATTTTTCTAGCAGTATCAGCAGCACTTCAGCAGAATGGTGTGTGAATAAACAAAGGGGCACAGACTGTTACATGCAGAACAGAATATTAATGACTGAAGTATGTTTGCACCGGCATAAGCTTACTAGTGTAAATGGAATGCATGCCTAGACATGGCAGTAGAACCATGGGGTAGACCATTAGTGGTATCTCAATCCCAGGGTCTTCAACTTTTGTGACATTGAACTTTTGAATCCATAAAAGAGATAGCAAAGTGGGTCAGTGGGAAGCACTCATTTCAAAGATGTCTGATCTAATGTTGGTACTCATTAACAGCTGACATTCAAGGAAAATCAGTTGGCTCAAGAGTTTTTAAAAGAATGTCTGCCACCTACCTTTCCCACTCTACTTTTGACAGTATTATTGCATACTTACTGAAGTGTGAGTGTTGCACAATCATTTCTTTTCAGGAAAAATAGCACTAATTCTTCAAGAGGCTGAAAGGAAACACATACTAGAAATATTTTACTTATAATAGTATAAGAGGCTCCTTTAACAGTATACTAAACAATGTCTGTCACCAAATAACATGGCGTTATGAACAGTGTTGAAACTTTTGTCTGGTTTCTAGATCAAAATTATTCATCAGTCAAAGGACACTGTTTAACCCGGTCAGTGTGCTTAACAAGGGAACTGACTTTAGCATCTCTTCCTACTATTACATTATGTTTGAGAAGTGATCTATATATTAACTGTCCTAAGGAATTTGTACCTCCATAATGAAATGTGTACTTTCTAAATGAGATGCAAAATTGTATTTTAGTAGAAGGACCATACCCTCCTTGACCCTGTAGAATCAGTACCAAAAAAGTGCTTGAGTTATATTATTTTTTTATTTCCTTTTTAAGTACAAGGAAGTTATGATCATGTATAAAGAAAACGAAATTACAGTTTAAAACCAAGAATGAGAAAAAATAAATAAATAAATAGGAAAAAAAGTTCAGGAATTCTAACCATTTACATAATAAAGAAGAAATGCAAAACTTGAGGGCACACAGACAACAAACTTTTGAGAATTGCTGCTATACCTGCACTTTGATGCAAAATGGCCCAGTTAGTTGTTGGAGACAAATTAGAACAAGTCGGCCAAGACTTGGGCATTATCTGACACCACTTTTTGAATAAGGAGGTGCTTTTGCTGAAGAAATGTGAAGGAGAGTGTCCTGGCACACTTGAAACAGCAATGCTTCATAACAGTTAAAATGACCTCAGCAGTAAACTTATTAGGATACTTCCACCTTGAATCCATATAAGACCTAAGGTTGTAGGATCAAGTTTGGTTGTTGTAATGCATGATGGAAGTAATAAGGTATAAAACAGTGAGCTGTGTTGTTGAAGTGATAAAGGTTAGATCTAATGCTTTGGATATCAAGAAAGAGACTGAAAGGCAAACTTTTGTATTCTAGGGCAGTTTCAAAACTTATTGAGGTTAGCCCCAGTTCCATTACATGCTTCATGTTGTTATGCCTATACAACTGAATACTGTTGGGGGCCACAGATAAAGGAATACCCTGAAGTAAATGGGTTTACTAATGTAGGATTGAAAAGGTATTAATCACTAGGGGGATTCTGTAGTAAAGGCTGGGAAGATAAATTGCTGCATATACTTCTGCAAGTTGTTGGTTACTTTTGGTTTAATTTCTGCAAATGCTAAGTTTTTTACATAGCTTGATGAGACTGGACCCCATATCCAAGACAAGGTATGCTTAGATATTAGAGTTCATAAAATTACTATTGTTTTAGTGTTTGATGATAGCCAAGAGTGCTCTTCTCAGCACCCACAATGTACCCAGAAATGCATCCTTCTGCAATTCATACTGCATTACATATATTGGTAACATATTTAAGTATAATTGTAAATTCCTTATTATTAGTTCTGTTCCTTCTACCATTATTGGAATGGAATGGGTATCTTTCTTCCATATTGCTTTGATGTCTGCTTGCAAATCCACAAATTTTATAACTTTGAGTCTCTTGGAATTCAAAGATGGTGGACGTCCTGTAAGCAACTTCTCCACGGAGCTCCTACCCAACAACAGGATTACCAGACAAATAGCCTCATTAAATCATCTGCAACTGGAATTTGAGGTGAGATATACTATCTTCTTACACAGCTAATCTTGAGGAGGTGCTCCTTTAGACTATCTGATCAATAATAGACTAACGAAACCCCGGTCACTTTGGGGACTCCTCAGCACATGTGAATCTCAGGCCTCTAACTGTTAATAACATTGGCTTAAAGAGAAACCAAACCACCATTTTGGAAAAGGGAAATGTCGAAAGAAATAGATAATATGGAAACTCAGACTGTGAAAATCAAGCTTTCTGTAATAGCTTCACCAGAAAAAGAGATCGTCACTAAGAGACAAAAGATAAATAAACAGCAGGAAACTAACAAAGGCAGTACAAAACAGAAAATGGAATCAAATATCCACATGGATGAACTAAAAGAAGCACTATTGCCACTGCAATCAGCTATACAAGGCTTTTCTGAACAACTTAACAGCTTTGGCAGTAAAATTAATCAAATAGTGGAGCACATGGACTACATTGAGAGCTTATCCAAAAATAATGAACACCAAATAGCTCTACTAAAAGAAGAACTTAGCACCAAAAATTCCACCCTGACAGACTTTCAGCAAAAGCTCACTGACTTTGAAGCAAGAAGTTGGCACAATAATATATTAATTAGAGGGGTAACCAGAAGTCTACGATCATGCAAAGCTGAATGAAACCATTTTGCAAATCTTCGAGACCTTACTTCAAACTGATAGAAACACTAGTGGTATTATCATAGAAAGGACTCACCGGGCTCTGTATAAAAAACAAAACACAAACACTACAAGGCAAATTTATGCTAAACTTTTAAACTTTCAAGATGTACAAAAAGTATTGCTTGCAGCCAAAAAATAAAAACAGATCATCTGGAAGGGTCATAAAATCACAATAGCACAGGATCTTCCATTGGTTATAAAAGAAAAGCGCCAAAAACTTACACCTTACTATGCTGACCTCATAAAGTGACAAGTCAAATTTCAGATGAGATACCCCCAATACTCTGATATTACAAAATATGAGGTTGAGTCACCTACGGAAGCAAAAGCCACCTTTATAAGTGTTTTGGTAAAGCTCCAGAGACATAAAAGTTATAAAAGTTATTTTAAAGTAGAGGAAATAATGAAAGAAAATATTTGAATCCTTTCTGATAAATCATACCTTGCGCTAATCTTTTAAACCGATCTATATTGGTAGTTTAACTCCGGAGCAGCTGTTGATGTCCCTTTTCCTCTTTGTTGCTTGTTTTTTGCACCTTGATTATTTTCACATTTATTTAATAGTGTTTCATATCTGGAAGTGCACCTCTAAATAGGAGATTGCTTGCTGGGAATAGAAAAGACAGTTCTTGATGTGGAATAGAACACTATTTAGCTAAACACTTCCGGGCTCCTCAGCTAACTCTCTTCCTTTCCCTCAAAAATCAGAAGTGATGAAGGCACCACAGGACAAGGAGGTTGTTTATTTCCGAAATATAAAAGGAATCCGCATGTCAGGTGGCTCTTATAAAGGAATTTGGTGACAGAAGGAAGGAAAGCATGGGGAAGGGACGGATCTGAAAGGTAAAGGGAGGGTGGGAGGGAGTTTTTTTTTTTTTTAAGAAATGCTCAAGGTTGTAAGAAACAGTTAAGCAGTTTATTATGACTGGTTGCAGAACAGTATCCTTGGTTTTCAAGGCTGTATGAGTCGGTAATTTACATCACCACATCAGTGTTTTTCTTGTTTTTTGATGTTATTCAGAGTTTCACGATAGAAGTTATGAACTCTGCATCTCGATGTCTATCACATGGAAGATATGGTAAACATATAATCAAACAGAGTTCAAGGAAGCTCTAATAGTCAGAATGTTGATCTCACCTGGAATTAGACAAATGACTTTAATACTCATTGCAAAAGGGAATGATTATTAAAATACATTGTGTAATCTTTAAATTGTATAACACAATCTGCTTTGACATTACACAGCTAAGTTACAAGAGGTCGAATTATAAAGGATATTTTAATTTCCCATGAAGAAACTTTCATTTTTATCCTAACACCATTATTATGATTATTTTTTTTTATCAAGATCTGTATTTAAATACTGAGCTGGGTATCTTAATAATATTGGTCTTATACTATGGCATCTGTACTAAAACTGAGATTCCTATTTAATTAGTACAATCTATATACTATAACCTTGCTTTAACCTGATTTTTTAGGATGTTCCAGACAACTGAGCAGTTCTGTAAACACCATATTTTGTGTAGAGGATTTAATACGGTGTACCTTTTTTAAGTTATAAATTACTATGCTTGGATCTGTTTTATTATATGAGCTCATAACATAATCTCAATGTAAAACGCTAATGTGAATTTGGCTACATTTCTATTTTAGGAGTGATGTGAATTTCTAAGAAGGGTACTTAGATGACTAATCTAGGCGTTGTATTAGTTATGTATATATGTGTTAAATTTGAAATATTGTTAGATGGATTAAACTGTTTTTTACAGGTTACAGACCATCGATTACTAAAATATGTGTATTAATACTATGTTATGTAACCTATATACGTCAAGCTCTTTCAATAGCGGGGGATGAGCAGTTAGGCCCAGGTCTAATATTGAGAGAGCTATGTGCTACTGCCTTGCAGTTACATTTTCTACTCCTTTTTTGGGTATGAGAGGGAAGTACTCGGAGCCTTTCGGGGAAAACAAAATAACCTCAATTTATAACGGAAGTTAAGATGTTACATTTAATGCTCTGATATGTGGACTTTAGAGTCGTGGAATGTGAGGGGACTACAGGAGCAAATAAGAAAAACTTGTTAATGCACTTGGTTTTCAAATCTGAGTCAAATATATGTTTTATCCAAACAACAAACAGGCTTACTGAAGAATGGAAAGAGAATTTACATATGAAATGGATTAAAGAGATAATTGCAGAAGGGGACGGTACCAACTAAGGGTGTAGCTACCATAATCAAAAAGTCATTTCAAAAATCAATTATAGAATTTAATTCCGATACCAAAGGTAGATGGTGTTATTTTACAGCTACTAATCCTGTCAATAGGAGATTAACATTATTACTTAATATTTATGGCCCTTGTCAGAGACAACAAGAGTTCATTTTGGAAATATATAATATTTTAAGTAAATTCCCAGATCATGACTACATTATAGGGGGGATTTGAATACAATTATTTAGCCAAACATAGACCATACTAGTAACTCTAGCTCGCAAAACTTACAAACGTCGACAGCTATATGAACACATGGCCATCTTTTGCCTAATAGACCCTATCTCATTTGGTGAAGATCAGGGGAGAAATAATTTATATACATATTTTTCTAAATGTCACAATACCTGGTCAAGGATTGACTTTTTTCTCACGTCAGAGGTTCTGCTGGAAACTGATATTAAATACTCCTCAGCACCCAGATATTTGTCAGATCAATAAAAAATTATATTAGTAATTAATCCCCTGAACAAACAAAAGAGGGCATTTAACAGGTGTAACTGGTCACTGAACAACGATTTATTGTTTAAATCAGATGTGGTACAAGGCATTTTGAGCATACTGTTTGAATTAGAAAAGGACTTAGAGAGCACGAATATTCCTTTTGATGTTCAATGGTCAGCATGCAAAGCCAAACTGAGGGGGGTACTAATTTGGAAAGCCACATATTTTAAAAAACTAGCAAAAGAAATGAAAATAAGTTAGTGTCCGAGTTGAAAGTTCTAGAAACTGACTGCCAGAGCAGACCAGGTCCTGTCCTGAGAAATTAATAAATGCAACACAAAAACAGTTATTTGAATTATATCAACATAATTATTGTCTTCATGAACAAAAAAGTATTGCTAAATACTCAGAAGAGGCGCAACTCTCGTCGAAAGTACTGGTGAGGATAATTAGAAATAGGCAAGAAGCAACTAATATTTCATTCCTTTACTATCAAGATAAGATACACAAATCAGATGCACAAATATTAGGAATATTTCACCAATTATATTCAGATCTATATGGTATAGACACACATCAGTCCACTTGTGGAGAAATTGAAGGTTTTTTTAAAATTATCACATGTCCTAAATTACTAGAAAATAAGGTTGAGATACTCAATACTTCTCTTAGTCGGCAATAAATAATTGATGTCATTGAGAAACTCAAGTTAGGTAAGGCCCCAGGCCCAGATGGGTACACATCAGAGTTTTATAAAATGTTTAATGTAAATTTATCTTCTATTCTTTTAAAAGTATTTAATTACATCAAAATAAATGGTATTTCTCACTATTACCTAAACTACTCTAGGACAATCCTTATACCTAAAAACAGCTTAGATAAATCCAATCCACATAATTTATAGACCAATATCGCTAATTAATGTAGACATTCACATTTTATCTTTAATTTTAGCGGAAAGACTGAAGAAAGTTGTGCCCTTTCTAATATCCTCTGAGCAAGTGGATTTTATGTTGAATAGGCAGACATGGGATAATACCTTAACCCTAGATGCTATGATTCAGCTTAGTAAATATGAAAAAAATCCAAAATGCTGCTTAGTTTTTGACGCATGTAAAGCATTTGACAGAGTCAATTGGAACTTCCTTTTTACAACCGTGGATAATTTAGACATCCTCAAAGACTTTATCAGTCTAATTAGAACTTTGCATAATAATTCCTATACTTACCTCTATGTTAATAAAAGATTATCAAAACCTATTAAGTTAGCGAATGGAACTAGACAGGGATGTCCCCTCTCCCCTCACCTTTTCAGTCTATATATTGAACCACTGTTTCTCTACCTCTCTCAATCTACATATCACTCTATTCCTATAATTATGAACACCAAATTATTGTTATCTGCCTATGCAGATTATCTAAATATTTATTTTGATCACCCTATATCAGACTTGAAGAAGATAGGCAACACAGTTGATAAATATTCGAGAAGTTTGAATAAAGTCGCTCATTTTCCCCATTAATCATTTACATCATAAGGAGTTCCTATTCTTAGATTCTCCCTTCAGGATAGAATACTCATTTAGATATTTAGGGTTACAATTTGAGCATAATCATTCTCATATGTATCAAAAAATATAATGAAAATGTGGCCAGACATCATGTAAGATCTTAATGGATGACAGCAGTTGAAACTGTCCCTCCTTTCTAAATTAGCAATTATTAGGATGAAAATCCTACCTAAATTCTTATGCCATCTAAATACCTCAAATGTAGTTATACTGAACACATTCTTCCAAAAAGTTCACAAAGAACTGGCCAAATTTCTATAGTTCCCTAAATCAGTTAGAATAAGTTATCAGAAATTGATATACCCTAAAGAAAAGGGAGGTTTAGGTTTACCAGATATTCAACTATATTATTGGATCATTTGCACAAGCAGAATTATCTTAATTTCAGAATTTAACCCAAAGGAAAATGCCTGGTTTCCCCCATGGGTTAAAGTTTGGTACAACCACTTTACCATTAACAACATTATCCCAAAAGCCCTCCCTTTTATGTCAGCTATGAGTTTAAAGAACTCTAATATAAACAATATCTTAAAACAGAGAGGTAAGATATTTCAGGAGTTAATAACATTTCTAGCTTTGGATAAGACCCTCTCCTTACTTCAACCTATACATATGAACCCTAACATTAAACTTAACAATAAAATGATTAATCTTTCAGATTATCCACTAATTAAATAATATACTGTATGTGATATTTGTAAACACAAGATGAAATTGCTTCAAGAACTGAGAAGTGAGTTAAAATGGGTTTTAAATACATTATTGTCCTAAGACAGCTTAGAGAGGTCATTCCTACACTAAATAAGGAAATACCAAACAGTGAACAAGACATAGCTTGTGTTGAAGATACAATAAAACATTTAACTAGCAGGAAACATATGTTATCTAACACTTATAAAATAGTTGTGGCCTCAAAATACCATAATGTGTTACTTTTTTCCGAATTTTGAGATAAACAAGGAGCCAAGTTTATGGATAACCAAAAACTCAGTGCCATTGAATCTACGATTAAGCTTACCCCTTTCAAAAAATTAGTTTATACGCAATTAATGATTAATAATAATTCTTATTTTACTCCAGTCAAATTAAACAAATTTAATCCTAAGGTCTCTTCAGCATGTCCATGTTGTTCCTCTCCACATGCAGACCTTCTACATATTCTATGGTTCTGTAAACACACTCATAAACTTTGATACACCCTGAAAATGCGGCTAGAAAAAATGGGTTATCAAAAGTCCACACTATCATGGGAACTAGCGGTTCTACACATCACATAACTTAGATTATCTAAACTGAAATTTCATGTACTTATTACTCTTTGCTTACTAATCAAATTTTACATAACTAAAAACTGGATGGACCATACTAAGTTATCCTGGAAAGAATTTAGGAATCTTGCAATTAAATACATATCCTCACAAAAATTATTCACTGGTAATTCTAAAAAAATAATAAATACTACCAAAAATATTGGAAACTTATATTTAATATTATCATGGTAGATTAACCAATGTTTATAGGAATGAGTTTTTGTTTTATATAGGTTCGTTATCTGGATTACTGGTTTTCGGTGGTTGTAGTTACTTAAGCTTATACTTTGGTCCATTGTGCTCCCTCTTCATGTATGCAGTAGCACTGCTTCTATATATGTACATAGTTTGGATATGGAAGGTGGGTTGGAGTTAAGGATTGTATTGATACTATGTTGGTATTGTTCCTGAATTTTTATGAATTTGAATATTGCCATTCGATACTTCCTATGTGAAAATATTAATAAAATTCTATTGGAAAAAAAATAACTTTGTGTCTCTGTGTCTCTGAGATACTGCAGTCTGTGGATGTAGCAATCACAATGCTACTTTTGTCTTTTTGTCATGGACTACACTATCTATTTTTCGTTCAGCTATTTTTTTGAACTGTTGGCAAGGGGTGATCTCATATGATATAAACTTTAGCATTATCAGTAATGCTTTGTGTTTCATATTTCCAAACATGGATTATTGATTACAGTGAGGACATTGTTCTGTGGTAACAGACTATAGATATAAGACACTTTTAGTTCAAGTGTGTTTAGTAACTTTCCCACATATTGGCTAAATAATTAATTTGTGAGAGGCTAGTTATTTTTGATATCTTTAATACAGACAAAGGACATTTAAATTGCTTTTAAATGCTAAACTTCTTTTGTGTAAATATTTTTTCAGTTGGGTGCATGGAAATAATGCTTCATCATAACCAGGAGAGAATAAATCAAAAAGCATATGTAGTCCTTGGGCTTTTCACTCTTTTAATCTGTGTAATCATTGATCCATGCTAAGATTGGGACAATTACACAATGAAATTGAAAAGCATCTCAAAGATAGGTGAGAAGGGAGAATATCTTCAGACTTGACGAAGTCTTGTTACTGTGTAAGACAGAATGATGTTTATGGAAGTGTCCTTGTAGATGATGTCCATACTGAAAAACTTTCAACATGCACCAAAGAGCAGTGAAGTTGTTAGAATGTCTAAGGCTGCAGAGTAAATAATGGAATACAAACTCTGACATTATTAAACCCAAATCCCTTGCTTTGACAGGTACAGAACACGTCTTTTAACATATGTTTTTGTGCTGGCTTTTTGACATACACTGTGTACTGAGTTTCTTTATCTTTCCAAATCATTGATGAGTAAGTAGAACTAAAATGTCCCAGTATGTAGAATAGTTTTGGGCAGAAAAATACCTTTAGTGTATTGTTGCTCTGAGGTAGTGAGAGATGCATGTTTGCTAGGGGTTTGAATTTTTGCTAAAATATTTTACAGCTAGATAGATAAATATAAACCCACTGTCAATGTCAATGAAACAGGGTGGGCTGCATGTTGAGAATCCCTCAGTTTTAGACAAGTTAATTCATGCTCCTGAATATAAGTGACTTCCAGGGCATCGCTTACAGTTTCTATATCACTGTTGGGATTTTTATACAGTATGAGACAATATGAGACTTTTTCTGCCATTGGTCCAAACACCCCTCTCTCTCAACAATTGGTGTATGCACTCTCAGACACCAAGGCCTGGTTTGTCTTTCCCTGTGAGGTTGCAGGTTCCCACACATATCCCATGAAGTTTACAATATATATGTGGCTTGGCAGATGAAGGATGCATCCCCAACCCTGTTGGCTGATCTACCATCCTGACAGTTCTTTAGTGAGCTACTGCCAACCACTCAGAAGGGTATAGAGTCAAATCCATCAGGGTACAGATTCCATTACTACTAGGAACATGAGCACAGGCTACCAAAGTAGGCTTTTTAACATGGGGGGTAAAGACGTATTTAGATTTGAGAATGTTGAGGAATGTGGAGATTGAAGCCCACTGATTTTCATAATTTCTGGTAGATATTTTCATCAACAACCATGACTGAGATTGCAGTAGGGGTCTGCATGACCTGCACTTACTGAACAAGTGTCAGTTTCAGTGCTATCGGGAGTCAGGAAGCTAAACCTTTTTCATACTGTTTGGCATTTTTATCTTTATATTATATTATATTATATTATATTATATTATATTATATTATATTATATTATATTATGTTATATTATATTATATTATAGTATATTAAATTAAATTATATTATATTATATTATATTATATTATATTATATTATATTATAATATTATATTATATTATTTAAAATATTTACATATGTACATATTTATAGCATAAAAATCTCTTGTTGTATTTCATCCTTTAACACCCCCACTATTTTTGGCAGAGCAAAAATGTTATTTATTAACACCTCCTCCATTTTTCTAAACTTATTATGCAACATTATTCATTCTAAGTAGGCCTCCAGCTAGCCATCAGGACATTATGCAATTTATTCTCCACTTCCTTCAGTTCCTTCCATATATATCATACACTATCATGCCAGTATCAATATCTTTCAAGAACTCCTGCCTGAATATTCATGTTAATTTAGTTACATTTTTTTTTACTTTTTGTATTCCTTAGAAACATGAATGAATGGTTGTTCCTTTCATTGAAATCTAAAACTTACACACAGCATATGTTCTTTCTCTCTTTTTGTTTGTATTTCATTTCTACTTTGAAAGACAGTTTGTTCATCAACAAACTCAATAAAACATTGACTTCTACCTGTATGATGTCTTCTATAATTTTCCTCCCAAGTGTCCACATAAAAAAATCTGTTGGCATTTATACTATTCATTTCTCTTAATTTCACAACTACCTAAATTGATCGTCAGCATTACTTTGATTTTTACCACATCTGTATAATTTCCTATTTCCATGCACCTTCTTTTCCTTTGTTTAAGACCCTCACAAAAGCCAAATAGTTCTTCAACAACAAACTTTGTCATATATTACATGGCTTTCTGAATGGTTCATAAATAATATAATGCAAATATAAATATGCCAGGTGAACTACAGGAGTAAATATCATAACACCCCCTTTTTGATTTACTATGTATATAATCCCTCTTTTAATGTGGTTTAAACAGGGCTCTCACAAGATGGTCAGTATTTTTGAATTATTTGCTTGTCTACATACTCTGGCATCATGTGCACTGTTTCTAAATAACTTATCAACTCGATTACAACATTATTTACAAGATATACATTTTTAAAAGACAAATTAAAAACATTCCACAACCTTACTAATTCTCTTATCTTCTCCAGTCTTCTTTCCAAAGCTAATTCACCCTTCCCTGCTTTGCAGCCATACTACTGAGTGTCTGTAATGCCAGGCATTTTAATATTTTTCACAGAAATGGATCCCCTATTTTTACTGTTTGTCTAACCCCTTATTACTAGCTGACAACCTAGCATATCTTAAATTTTGCTCCATTTTTTTTTGTTTTAGGCACCCAAATCGTCACCTGGTTAAGACAGAGCCACGAGTAGTTCAATACCTTCTGAAATTTCCCATTCTGCTTCTTCCAACTTATGTTTACCCCTTTCTGTTACTGCATTCTTCATTCAAGAGAAAACAAGGCCAGTCATAAGGCATCCCTACCTTGATCCTTTATTCATAGATATACTGCCCCCTAACCATTCACTGGCATCCACAGGCATTCAGTATTATGTTGATCCTAGAACTAAGTGACTGCAATAAGTGAGCTACCTCTTTCTGTACACTATTCTCTCCTTATTCCCCACAACAGTCTATCACTGATATTCTTAAAAGCTTTTCTTCTATTATGTACAATTAATCTTCCCATTCCCTTTTCCATGATAATTGAATCAGTTGCTTATTTTGAAATCAATGTTATTTCTTTCACTTCCATCCTCTTTACTCCATACCCACTTCACCTTATTATACTATTTAATGCCTTTGAATATTGTTCCTAGATGACCTCCATCAAAATGTTATCGACAGCATTGCACAGTGCTGTTGATCTACAATTGCCCACTGTCTCCTTTTCACAACTTTATAACTGTTTGTACAACTCTCTTGTTACCAAGCACAGCCAAGGAAGAAAGCAACTGAAAATATAATGCTGTCAACACTCCACTTTATTCAAAAAATCACTTATTGGCAGGGACAAAGTCATGGCTTTATTCCTCTATGCCAGCATAGTCATCTTTTGTGCAGTGTGTAATTCCATTTGACTTATTTGTTGTCAAAGCCACATGAATCTGATCTGTCTGCTCACTTCCCAGTTTTTTGCCATTCTTAATCACACACATCAGTGTACTGCTGCTTTCTTGCCTGCTGTGATGGAACAACAACTTTAGTTTCCTCATGATGCTTTTGAAACTCAGGTCAACATAGCAATTTCACAACCATCTTTATGTTACCTCACTGCACAGAGAGGCTCTCCTCAATGATGTTGCCTCAAGACAATGCACTGGTGGCACTCAATTAAGACTGATGAAATAAATACAGTAGCTTAGTATTTTATAGACCAACACTTCATAGCTTATTACGACAACTTTTTATTGTTGAAATTATTCACTTTCTGCTAATACTTCCATTCGATATGCTTCGTTCACTCTCATTAACTATCTTTTTTGAACCTTGAAATTCCATCTCAAAAACAGTAGGGGAATTCTTCTGCTTCCCCAGCCAGGTTTCTACCCATTTGTGTAAATACAACCTTGGATTTCCCTTGATAACAGGCACACATGCTTAAAAGAACTAACCTGGTTGACAAAAAGTAAATAAATAAAAATAAAGAACTTTTTTAATGTATGCTGCTAGCTCTTGAGATATCAGCTGATAACATGGTCAGACATGGCAGGTAAGGGCTGACATGAAGAACGTAAAGCCAAGAAAGCAGCACATCAACCATCTGTTAAGTTGTAATTTTATATTAATTAATCTAGAAGCTTTGGGGATTATCATGTAGTGCTCTGGAAGAGGAGATACCCAAATCAGATTGTGCATCATGTTGAAATCACATCCTAAATGATGGAGTTATAATCATCATTAAAATATTTAAGGCCTTTAAAATAGATGCCAAGAAGGAGGGCACTCTGTGTTGAGACCATTGACTGTACCTATAATCATCAATGATGTTGTGTAACAGGATAACTGTACACAAGCCTTAAAAAGGGATAATCCTAATCAAGGGTCCCATTTTGGTGAACAGTTAGCTAGTACCCATCTTCCATTACAACCACGTTTTTGTGTAAATTTATGAACTCGGATCAGGTCTCCTCATTTAAAGATTTATTTCTGTTCTGTTCTCTGAAGCTTTATTTCCAGGAATATTGGAATATTTGCTTTTAGTTCCTTTAAGAATTAATGTAGTTAATGCCTTTATGAGTATGGATATTTAAATACCAAACATTTACATTAATAGTTTGTTCATAAATGAAAACTGTCAGGCTACCTGTGAATCACTGGCTCTAAAGAAACACAAAGCAAAAGAGAAGAAAGGTGAGAAACAACACATGGCTTCAGTTTAGTTCTGATTTACTGAATTTGCTTGAATGACAAACAGCAATAATGCACTAATGATGTAAACAGAGATAGACTCAAAATAATTTTAAAATATCTGGAAAAGAAAAACAATAATTACATTATGTTATGATGCTCCAGGCTGGTTGCTAAGTAAAACAAATTCTGCAAAGCAACATTAATAACAAACACTTACGTACTGAGAATTAAAATTACGAAAATGGTAAGGATATAATAAAATTCACTCAGTGTGTTGCATAAACCTGGAATTATGAACTATGATCTTAATGGATAAATATGGAGCCAAAGTAAATGTTGCTACAAGACTATAGTGCTAAAAACAGAGATTCAAGTAACAGTCCAGACTTTAATACTGGCCTACTAGTGGCAGTCCTTGAAGAGATCAAATCCCTGGATAAAAATGGGAAATCTCATTGTTGCTTCAAGGGTGAACAGTATTTTCATGGTGGATTCTTCTTTGTGCAACTGGCCTCCCATGATGATCTCTGTGTGGTATTCTGTGTTGACTGGATGCAGACTAAACATGTGGAGCTGCAAATGAAGAAGAGGTTATTAAATTGTTGCATAGATCTTTTGATGGTTGTTCAGAGACAGTGCCCTTAAGCCTCTCCTTGTGAGAAAAAAGCAAAATCTATAATTTGCTGAAAACACTTGAAACATTTTTTTGGGATCATCTCTCATTACAAAGTTAACAGGTTCCAAGCCTGGAGTCCCAAGGTTTGTCTTCACTGCTTGGACTGTCCAGCTGTAGAAGACTTATGAAGATTATGGATTATGTAATGTTGCCAAGCAGTTTGTTCATTTTAGCATGGTCACTTAATGAAAGAGTGAAGGACTGATTGCTTTGCTGTGGGACAGGTAAGTTTTATGGTCCAGTGCCCATAAAATAAGTTTGTAAGAATGTTTTGTCCTGAGTAGGAAATTAGAAAGAATGGGACTTGTTCTACAATTTAATTTGCAAGACTACTTATTATTAATAACTAGTATGATGTTTTGAAGCACAGTTGGAGTGTCTCTTTGAAAGCTCATTTAGGTTATCTTCACTGAAAACTCTTGGCAAAATGACACCCTGGGACACCATTACTCAAAAGCATTTGTCTTCTTTTGTCATTTAAAGGAAAAGTTCTCCCCTTGTGTAATCAATTGATGATATGATGGGTAAGGACATTGTCAAAGGCCGTGTAAGGGCTTAAGGAATCTTTGTGCCCTCTCAGTTTTTACTAGTGATGACCGAAATATATGTAGTGACTTGGGAAGGTTTTCTAGCAAAAATGTTCCAAATATTTGACCTATCTAACTCCCTCTTTTAAGCTGAGAAAGCAAAGGGTATGTTTACATGTTAGCGGAAGCAGCAGCAGGATTAATTTCATATGCATGCTGCTCATCATGGTAACATGAATACGAGCACATTGTTTGTGGCCAGTAACAGTTTGGGAGCCAGGAAACATGCTGAGCAGCATCAGCACACACAGGAAACAAACAAGCTTGCTGATGGTCAACCTGTTAAGTGTGCTCACACGGACAGCAGGAAAAGCTACTGATTGCAAATAATGCAAGCTGTACCCTGGAAAATGTACTAAGTGTAATGTGTACATAATTCAAACATATAAATACAGAAATAAGGAAGATGATAGGAGAAATGACAAGTACAACTGGAATAGATGGGTTACCAGACTGGGAAAGGGCACTGAGGACAATATGCACAGAAATCAAAAACATGTGCAGAGAAAGATGAAAGAGGGGAGTGTGCATGTTCAAATTATAGTGAACTAATTAATGTGAAGGTGCTTATGTCACACAGACCATTTTGTAATAGTAAAATTTTGTGATATGAATGCCATAATAATTAATGGTGGTCACACTTACTGAGCAAGTAAATAAAAGTAGACATGATATTATAGGATATGAGAGTTGCATAAAGTACATTGTAACAAAGGGGACTACATGATACATGAATGTCATTCACATGTGGAGTTGACAGGACACTTCTTGAGGACAGTATGTACATTATGGGATAACAGCATAGCATGCATTTCGACAATATAACTATGAATATAATATTGGAAAATAGGAATGTCTTCAAAGCCACAATCTCCTTTTGCAAGGATCGAACCCATTTGATCAATGTTACCACTGATCTGTGTATTAACTGCATAGGCCACAGAAACAGGCCTAACACATATACAAAGATGATCACCCTTGAAAGGAATTCTGTGCTTCAATATTCTAATGGTTATGCATTCCATATGTAGGTGTGTATAGTGTTACAAATGTGGGAGGAGAGTGTGGCATATGCAATACCCTTGTGTAAAGCACTCCTACCTGACACAGTCATTGTGCAGACAGATAATAACAGATGCAAACACCACACTATGATGCAGTGTATTGCCCAGAGCTGTGTATTGTTGACATGTATCACAGGAGGCAGATATTTGTATTGTCACAATCAAATGAAATTAATGTGTAAATTAAGAAAACATCCCAAAAAATGAATGTCATATCAGCATGTCAGACTGATGGCAATTAAATGAGTATGCTGATGTGCGCACAATTGTGATTCATCCTATATTAATGTTCTGTGGTGAAGGAAGCCTTCTCTGTATGTACACAAACCACCCAAGAACTGGAGGACACTCGTGTAACATCGTACTCAGTGCATGTGCCACCGTAGCCCTCTCACCACGACATTCGCAGAACAAGTGTCAACTGTCATGAAATTCAAAGCTACGTTCACACGTGTCTGCAACATATTAAGGGATAAGACTGATGTGATGTAATGATTGCTGTGTGATGTCAGTACATACATGCAAAATGTATCCCTATGATAAAACTGAATGTCAACCTGTACAACTTCACGAACTAACAATATGGCTATTAATCAAATGAGCCATAATGAAAGTGTTATCACAGCTGTTGAACTCCACCTATGTGAAATCATTCAATCAGCTTTACTCTATTTGACTATAATTTTATCTGCTGGAGGTCTCTGCCTCTCCTTACATACAAAATATAATTGTGGGAGTGTCTTTCCCGCGGAACAGTTAAATACACAAATGCTTGCAGTCACTCAGTGCTGGTTTGGAACACTTGCCTAAGTGTTGAGAAAATCAGCACCATAGTGGGATCAATGAATGTGCTGTGGTGTAATTGCATCAGCAATTGTCATATGTTCATATATTCATAAGTTCATAGGTATTTACTAGTCTAATGACAACAAGGGCCTTTTTAAGCCTAGCCATGCATCCAAAATCTCTGACAAGTTATGATACCTTTGATAAGTGTAAGTAGGGGCCTGGGAGATGAACCATTTGCAGGTTATCTGTGTCCATTAGAGACATAGGTGCCAAACCAGGGATGAATTTTCAGTTTCCGATCCAGTTGTCCAAGTTGTACTTGAAATGGGCCAGGGAGGACCTCTGCTTCACATGGATGAGGAGCCTGTTCCATAGATGAGGTAGTCCCTAGGACACATACCTATCTCTCCAGCAGAGATGTGTGTCTATGTGAAAGCATTACTTCATGGTTATGAATCAAGGAATATGTGTCCCTGTAATTACTTAGATAGAATCTTGTATGTCGAACAACATTGCCTGATGCTAGGTATACCCAAACACACCTGTAGCCCCCTGCTGTTGTCACTGTGATGGTAGAACAGCAATCATGTACAGTGTGGATATAATCCTGAATTGAAACGCATGCCATGCCTAGGCAACAACACACATTACATTATCTCATGTCCTCAGTCTGGAAGATGTGTGTCACTAAAACTGTTATGGAACAACAATCTGACAGCATCAGTCTTCATTACAGCCAAAGGAAATGTAGAATACATTATTTTAACAGGAACATATGAACATAGCACATGTGGGTGACAATGCTATTAACAATATGTACACTGACTAAGTACTGATGTTGGGATTTGACCTATATAGCTAACATCACAGGCTTCATATGCATGTGCCACAAGAGAAGTCTTATTGCATGTGAGCCACATTGCATCTTAGAAAGGATGGCATTAGCTGTGTCATGCAAAGGAGATGTGTACGCAAAAGTGACTTCTCCAGCTATGTGAAACTACAAATGTCATCACTGCTAAGAGGTGTAAGGCATTTCTGCATCCAGTTACATTCTCACACACACACATACAGTCAGGAAAGTTTCAATGCTGTATTTGAACTCCCTACATACCAACTGACACAATATATACACGTGTATTTTATACTGTACCACAGGAGAGGTCTGACTTTAATGATGTGAAAATGCATTATTCAAATGATAACCTCATTAATGTGTTGCAGACAGTATGGGCTTGTGGACAGAGTGAAAAGAGGATATGGGATGGATCTGATAATGTAAATGTTTTTCATGAGTGGAAGTCAAAAGAAGTAATCCTCCAGTGATGATATGGAACCAGTATCACACACAAAAGTTTACTGATGTAAGATTACAATCTCCTACTTATCTAACAACATAATAGAGATGACACAGTACTTAATGTAAGCACCCCTGCAGAAGTCTGACTCCTACACTGTGTGACTGTGCTTTAAAGAGGATGACATCAGCATTGTGTTGCAGAGAAGAAGACGTTGCACAAGTGTAGATAGCATTTGCTGATTTTGGACTGTCACCACACAAAGGGTAGTTGACATCAACAGAATAATGTTGTGCAGCCAATTGTACCAAATCAAGTGTGTTAACATGACACAAAGGTGAAGTGGAGAGCTATGTATGGGTTCTCATTTTTGCGTGGGACATGTGCCCATTTTTTACTTTTTTTACTTTCAAAGAGAGGGAAAGTTTGGAGAAGGGGCTTAGGAATGTAAGATTTGGGTAGAAATTTTAGGAGAGGAAGCAGGCACAGACATATAGGACAAACAACACAGACAAGGATGATGATGGACACAAAATGTTGGTGGGCACCATGACTGGGGAAAGGTAGAGGACATCAGAGGTGCACCCATGTCAAGCATGAGAACAGTGAGACTCTATTCCTCACCCTCATAACTGTCATAACTGTCTCCTGTTTCAGTTCCCTGTGTTATTGTTTGATGTGGCATCATCTTGGCAATTTGATGTAGCACCTTTTCTTCATGGCTAGTTTAGACACCAAGGCCCCTTTCCATTAAACCCTCCACCAATCCTGTCAGCTCTTGGTGGGTAACAAAATTCCCACCTCCACTACTACTACTCCCAGAGGGTACCAGTGCAGCAACTGCTGATGCAGATGGGGTAGGTAGGGCAGGAGTTGTGGAGGCAGCACTGACAACTTGGGACACTGAAGTTTTGGGTGTCAATGCTGCAACCTGTGGCGGGATAGCGGGTTGATTCGCAGAGGTTGGTCTATCTCTCCCTCTCTGTGCTGCATGTCATTTTTTGTAAGCAGAAGTGTATGACAACAGAACATTTTTATGGTATATAAAATAACCCCCGAAAAAAAATAATACAAATAAAAAAATAATAATAAAAAAAAAGATAAGTAAATGAGAGAAGGACTGGGGTGTAACAAAAAGAGAGAGAATCAGATCCATGGCTTATTAGATGAGTACATAAATTCAGAAAATGAACGGTTATAATTATCCAGTCTGTACACCTTTGCCACATCCAGTTATGATGAGAAGGTCTTATTGTGTTGTACCATTAATCAAATGTACTGCTATGATATCATAAATACAATGCTTTATTTCAGTATTGCCATGTCGCATACAATTACAGTAGTTATTAGGCTTACAGTAAGACCTGACGCATATATACCCTGTGTCTCTCTAAGGTGAATTAACTTCTCTAGGAGTACCTCACAGTTCACTGTAGTGTCTTCAGCAGCTGTATAATACAGGAGAAGATAAGAAGAGACATGAAAGTATATTGAATAACAGTCTTGGCCGTTTCCTGCATTCTAAATCATTTAATGTTGATAGGTCAGTATACTTATACAACTGTGGGATGTCAACAGTCCTAAACACATCCTCCCATTGGCTAAAGAGGTCCTTCTTAGGCTGTGTCAGGTCACTATGGTGATGACAACAATTATTTCCAGTGTGTGGGATGCCAGTTACACTAGAGACCGTCTTGGCTAATCTGTTTCAAGCCTTAGCCAGTACGGCAAGTCCTGCAGCAGCCTACAGCTGTAGGGCTTCACAAAGAGTGCCTTAAAAATCCCTGACTCCTCAATACCCCACCTCTGTGGTCTACATTCAGCACCATCATATCCCATACCAGCAATGCCTGCAGAAGACAAGTATCAACTGTATATCTGAATCAGTGCCAAATTCCAATTTCGCGTTTAACAGCTAGTATGCAAACAGACACAACCATGCCAACTGATATGCACAAGGAAAGCACACAGAAGCATTTGCAAACAAAGAGGAAGAGATTTTATCAAACAGCAATGAAGCTGTGAAACATGGCAGTGAGATTTGCCGTGTGTAATGCTCAACTTAGTCACGCTTTTTCATATGGTCAGCATTGACGTGCTTAATGGCTAGGATTGTTATCCTTGGTGTTTTGGATGTTAAATAGGACAAATTGGCACATAGGTTTCTGGAATTACACACTGCCTTCTCAGTAACATCATGTTACATGAACATGCTTTCCAAATACAGACTTGTGATAACTTTAAGTTTAGAACAAGAACCACTTTTCTTTAATTTACTCACTGATAAAGCATATTCAGCACAGTGCTGTCTGTGAGATCTTGTGTCATTTTAAATATTGCTGCCTTGAAAAATGTATTGACTAATTGTTTAATTTGATCTTGTCATTTATTTTTTATATGGACTCTGCCTGGAGGCTTGAGTTATAGTTGAAAAGAGTTAAAGAGCTAGCTTACCCACATGGTTAAAAAATAAGCAAGTACATTAAAATAAAATTGTTTTACTCCAGTTTCACTGTGCCTAAAGGCATGCATTTTGCTATGTTATCTATTCTGTTGTACAAGTTCTGTTCTTTTTTAGTTAGCTTCATTGTATTGCTATGTTATTTGCTTTACTTTCATTTACCTTAAGGGTATGTATGTTTAGGTGTCTTGTGCAGATCTTAGGGATCACTTTTTAATTTTGTTTATTATATCTGTTGATCATCTAGAATCAGAGCATTTGGCATTTACTTACTAAGTGCTAGATTTTCATATTTATCCCATACAAATGACTTGCAGTGGAAAAATACTGGAATTACATAAATGTATTGTGAAAGAAATAGATTTTACCCATATGAGGTAGTCCTTATTAGAGCTCCTTCTGTTAGTGTTTCAGATACCCTCCTTCTGAATACTCAACTTATAATTATTATCGCACCCATTATATCTGCACCTTCCTTGGACATTTTCTGGAGATGTTGTGAGCAGGAATTTGTTTTTGTTGTTTGTTTTTTTTTTGCAAACCACTGACTCATTTGTGATATAGATAACTAGAAACAAGTTACTTACTAACACAAAAAACAACTGGTGAAACAAGAACAAACCAAAACCAAAAGGATGTATGCAGCTAGTACTCTGAGCTTAAGAATTAAGCCCAAACCAGTTAGGTTTAATTAATTTATGTGGATAATTTGTTGTGACGTGCTTACCAGCTGATATTAGCACCATGTGATCGAGTCTATCATTTAAATAGTGTTGTTTGATACTGTGTAACTTTTTTCTGAAGAAGTTGCTGTATAACAGCAATGAAAAGCGCTTCAAAATAAACGTGTATGTTTTATAATACATGTACAGTGTTTGGACTTAATTCTTACACTCGGAGTACTAGCTGGATACATCTTTTTCATTTTGGTTTGTTCTAGAAACAAGTTACTTACTAACTGAGCACACTAAAGGATCAGCTGAATTACAGTACACATAATTACATTTGTTACACATGTTGTTTTTTGCCCTATTTGTGGGCGTTTTTCCGGTTCTTTTTCTGGTTCTCAGTCCTCCATATTTGCATTTTTATCTGTGATCTGTAATTATCTGAATAGCCATCACCAGTGAGCCTGGACCCACTCTATTAGGAGTACAGTTGACAAGCATTATAAAGACACTACAGTATTCTGTCTCCATCTAGTGTTCCTTTGTGAATTGCATATCTAATCTCTCTTGCCAATTTTTTCTGACCTCTTTTAATTGATTCCTATAGTTAGCATGTAAGATTTTACATCCCAACTAATTATCCCCTTTTTAACAGTAGCTTATGTTCTAGGTTTGGTTACAAACTCAACCAGTGCAGGTCTTTCATTTAAGATTGCCCTATCCTCCTTTGGCTATATTCTGATGTCATTCCCTGATAGGAAAGGCAATTTGTTCTCTTACATGCCTTCATCTTCCTCCTTTCAGAAATTTTCTCATTTCATACTGTCCCTTTACAGTGTTCCCCTCTTAAGCCTAATTCTATGCCTTCTGCCTGAATTTAAGGTGCTTATTGACCTTCATGACTCAAAGTTCTGCTTACCTTTTACCTTATGGATAACGCTTCTGGTTATTTGCATATCCTGAATTACTCCTCCTCTGTCTCTTCCCATATTTCCCACACAGCTCTTCTAAGAAGGCTCACTGTTGTTTGTCAGTCCTTTCCACTTAGTGGTTGTACAATCACAGTAAAAGCAGAGATTAATAGTGTTTTCCTACCATCTCCTCATCGCCTCCTTTTTATCTTCTGCCTATTCATCTTTCACATAATTAAATCTCTGCATGGTGCACAGTGTCCATGGCATAATGCTGCTGCTGTGTCATCTTGAAGTCGTAGTACAGTAGTTTGATTACAGTCTCTGACCAGTCATGGACTTGATACCACTCAGTACCTGTTATTAATACTGCTGGTACAGTTCCATCAGGTGTACCTATATTTACCTTGCTTGTGCTCTTCCCATACTCACTGTTGGTTCCTACTGTTCATCTATTTCAGATTACAAACTTTTCTAAATAAGATATGCAGATTAACAGAGCAGTCCTCCATTCAGGGACACGGCTGAAACACCTTGATAAGATCCAGTTGCCTGATAGTCTCACCATGGTCTCCCATTGTATCTCACATACTGATCTAAAATGTTTACATCTCACTCACTGCCCAGCTGTCACTTGTACTCCTTTGCATCCAGTCCAATTCAAATAATGTGTTGCTCTTTGCCTCGTTTCTCTTAGCTGACCACATATGTTGCATTCATCACTACTACACTGAGTTGAGTCATGGCTGAAATTATGCAGAATAGAACAATTCCCTCACATGGAAAAAAATAAATAAATGATAATTAGTCAAGAACATAACATAATAGTGGAGCTGGGATAGAAACTGAGTTCCTAAAGGCAACCCCTGCAAACATGAAGATAGCATACAAAACTCTACATGGACAGTGACTTGAGGTCCAAATTGCACCCCAGATCCTAGAACTGTTAGATAGAGATCTTAGACAATTAAAATTTATTGCAAAACACCTTTTTCTTCCATGTCTATGTTTACTTAGCATTCTTAGTCAAATGGCTCAAAAGTAGACATAACAAATGTTCCATAAATTAGACAAACATCTAACTCAGTCTCCTTTGCTCCATCAGATCATTACCTTTAATTCTATTGTTCAACCATGTGAAGACAAACTAGAGTAACACAGTCGGTTAAGTGTGACTATTTATGAAATACTACATGAAGAGAACAAATACTTACTTTTCTGATAATCATCAACAATCTTCTATCGTTTTGAATCTTCAATGTGCTCCGCTAACAAACTCTGAGCCTAAAAAGACCTTCAATGATTTTGTCACCTTTCAAGAATGGATCATAAACTCTAATCTCCAACCAGTTTCTATACCCTTTTTGAAGGTTTGTAACCACTTCATTCTTCATTTTATGTCAAATCTACCACTAAAACACTAATCAACCTATGTTGATCAGTCTGTAACTTTAAATGTTCCTCATTTCCCCAGTTACTAAACAAAATAAATTCATTCAAAATATATTTTTTAATTCATTCATTTAAAAGAATGCCTCTAAGGAAGCACTGTAACTTTTAAGGTAAATAGTTACTTGACCAGAAGTGCAGGGTTTTTGGCAGTGGTTATGTTGTTTCACTCATTGTGGCTTCAGGCTAGTGTATGTTTCCTGCTGAAAGCAAAGTCATGTAATGTTTTTATCAGACTCCTCCATTACCTGACTTTCACTCCAGTGCATTGGTTTCCCTTGTAAGTGTAGATAAATACCTTTCTAATTGATAAGGCTGCTACTGTAGAAATATAAACCCTAGTTATAAAGTACCACTGAATAGTGAATAACAGACACGATCCAAAACAAAACAAAAAAAAACAAACAAACAAGCAAACAAATACATACATACACATAAATAAAAAATGTAGGTGCTGGTGGTGCATTTGAGTCAATTTTCATTATTTCTGAAATAGTTATCACTGTGCCTACTGTCTATACAGTGGCCAAAACTTACAAGTTAATCAGTGACTACTATCTGTCTCTTTCACTGTAAACAGTGGCTCTAGATTATTGTTGCTGTTGAAGTGGCATCCAGATCCGCTCTGGAAAGATGGGGAAAAAGAGGTTGTGGATGGTTGGATGGATGGATGAATAGGTGGATAGATAGGTGTTACTGGTAAGTCTCTGCAGTGTCCGGTGCCTTAAACTGTAATAGAAGTTCTAGAGTGAGAGAATTGTCTCTGCTACAGTTTGTGTTTCAGTGATTTTATATACTGCGTATCATTGACCTGCTTGCATTCTGTGTCTGTACCATCCCCCACTAAGAAATTAAGTTTCTGAAAGAGCTCCAATATTGCCTTTATTTAACTGGATGCTTCTATAGCTAGGTTGCCTGTTCCTTGACATTTTTTCCCAACCATCCCACCATTCTGCTGTTGTTGTTTTATAAAGCTGGGCCTCTGGCCTCCAAACCTTATGATTATCTGATTTCCAAAGTCCCTCCCTCACATCTTTTGTTGCTATAGACTGTTGTATAAGCTATTTATGCACTCTTCCCACCCATAGTTTTCCACAGACCTATGATAATGGTGCCCACCAAGCAAATCAGTATTGTTGTTGAGTAAATTTCATTACTAGATATTGTCTCCTGCTCATTTTCCTAGAGCTCAGCCAAACTTGGAGACCTTACCTGCATTCAAGAATCATTTTACTTGAATCCAGTGCCTTCCAGGCAGAGTTAAGCACCTTTGACTGCAAAATCACAGTTAAGCTATTTTGAGTGAGCACTACTGTTTCCTGCTTTTATGTGTGCATTTCACTGAATTTTTTATAAGAAAAGTGCTCTTCATCTCACTGTGACTGGGGTAAGACAGTGTAGAATTTGCCTTCAGCACGGGATTTCCAGCTGATTCTTTAACAGGTTTGTGTTAGCATTGCACTTGTGGGTGTCTTCTACAGTGATTTTGCATTAGGATAACTGGGTTTCCACATCTTCTGGCTGGAGGTGTGTGCTTGTTCTATTTGAGTTGGGAAATACACAAAAGGATATGTATTTTATTTGTCAGAGGGCTCATTATTTAGTTTTCCATTTTTTCTATGCTGCAATAAATTTTGCACATTTGTATGGGTTAGCAGTGCCCTGTACCTTAGTAAACAAACAGAAAGCAAATTTTCCCAGTAGAATAGTCCATAAGACTGTAACCTGTAAAACAGCAATATAACTCCTTGTGCACTGACAAGCTTAGAGCAGCTAGTTGGGTATTGACTGGTAATACCTACAGATGACGTAGAATTCAGTATTGTGTGAACATTAAAGTCAGTAGAATTTAGTACTGTTTAGCATAATCTACCCTTATTAGTTTGCACCAACAAAACACTCTTAATAGCCTCCTCGTAGCTCAAAAACAAATGACTGACCAGTATGGATATGGTATTTGTTGACTTATCTTTAACTAGCTTGGTGGAATGTGCATCCTGAGATAATATAGCAAATTGTCTCATGTTTACTGACAACCACTTAATCCTTAAAGAAGCAGACAGAGACTGAAAGAGGTGTACTTATGCTGGAAGCAAAACTTGAGTACAACAGCACATTCGGTTGTTGAAATACAGCACATACATAGAGTAAATTATGCTGAGGCACTTAAAAACAATCTTCTTTGACAACAAAGATCACTTAGGACAGCTGTTGTCAAAACTTTGCTTCAGCAAGCCCAAAGGCACTCCAAAAAACAACACCTAACACCACACATACTTTCACTGTCAGTGGAGCCCCACACTCTAAGCCCCTAAGGCAAGCAAACACACTTCCCAGGATTCTTGCCACAGAGAACTCCATTCTAAAATATACTGATGTCCCTCTAAGCAGGCTGGACAAGGAGAAGATAGCTGTTAGCTGCTTATCTGGAGCCAGAGTCCACCAAATCAGACATGCACTCAAGCCATTATGCCACAGGTACCAGTATGAGTCCATCATAGTCCATGTAGGTGTAAATGACCTGGGGTGGACCTCTCTGAACTATATGAAGAAAGACATCATGGAGCTTCCACTCTTGAGTGGCATATTACCATCACCAAGGATGATACCACAATAAGAGCAAAAATTATTAATTTCAACAACTGGCTGTCTTTCTGGTGTCATTCTAATGGGATATAATATTTCCTTTATTGGGAAGACATTGTCAACAGATCACATTGCTTTGCCAAAGATGGTCTTTAACTTACTACCCTAGGCTTTTGAATACTGGCTAAAATTTTAGCCACCCATAGTGCCTTTTTTTAGACAATGGCAAACTGATAAACCTACTGACTTAGCAAAATCAAATCAGTGGAACTTCAAAGTGTTTCTACTCAATGTCAGGAGCCTAAATAAAAGACTACGCTTCCTCCAATCCCTCCTCATTCTCGAGAATATAGCCATCTATGCAGTTAACAAGACATGATTTAAAGTGGCAGAGAGTACCCCAGCAGTGCAAGGATTCAGTACCTTCCATACGTTTAGACCAGTAGCTACACAGATAAATCAGAAACATAACCTGTAGGGTGGTCAAACAGGATGAAGTGCTAGATTCATTGAATCCTTGAATTCCTCCACATGCAGATCACCAAAGACAAAATTCCGTACCATATCCAAGCCACCTATAGGTCAACTTTCACATCTCAAGAAGCTCATAAAGCACACTTATCTCTACTGCAGACACTTACCATCAAGTCTAACACCATACTAATGGGAGACTTTAATTATCCCTCTATGGACTGGGAATCATATATGGCCTCAGATCTACAGGCACAGAGATTCCTGGATTTTGTAAATACAAACACACTTGACCAAATAGTGAATACGCCCACTATAGGCTCCAACATACTGGACTTCATGTCACAAATATGGGAGAATGCTGCACCTTCCCCACCCATGTCTAGTCCTCCCTGGTACTGTCTGACCATAAAGCTGTCTCCTACAAAATCAAAATCAGCTCAGTAATCCTATTAAAATCTTTAACAGTAAGTATTTAAAGGCAAATTACCTGTTATTAAGTGATGGTTTGTCAGAATTCAATGCCCATGCAAACCCTGAGAAGTCAGAAGCCTATGGTGAAGTGCTCTCAGAAAATTCCTAAACCCTTTGACACAGTTTGTCACAGCAAACTTCTACTTTGAATGTCCTCTTTAGGTCTCTCTCAACTCACCCTTCTATGGTTCAAACGCTAAAATAAAAAATAGGGATGCTTTATAGAGCCAAAGCCTTTCTCACCAATGCAACTAAAACTACAATTGCCACAATTTAGCTCTTCCTCGCAGTTCTTCATGGTGCTTCCATCCTTACAAACCTCCAGGCTTCACAAAAATCAGAACTTGAACAATGTTATAACAAAGTTACTTAAATTTGCAGTACATATCCCTTTCGGAACCCATCACTGAATAGTACCAAAAAGCCTAAATTGGTTAGAATTATCCCATCAACTAACATATACACAACTTCTTACCACCTACAAAATTATCCAGAAACCATTTGCTTGTCCAGCACTAAATAACACTGTATACAACTATGTTACTAGTCAGTCATTATGAATCAATGATCAAAAACTCCTGTATGTCCACAAACCTATCAAATCTTCAGGGCATTGTCTGTACTCATACACTGTTGCTAAGGCCTGGAACTCCATATCTCTATCCATCAGGTCAATACCCTCTTTCCCATCCTTCAAAACAATTCTGAAAGACTTCCCAGCCAAAAGCTGGCTCTGTTCTTGATGATCACCAGGATAAACTATATCCCTAAATGTGGACAAATAACTCTTCATACCTACATCTCCTTATTCTCCATTCTTTACTCGTTTCCTTACTTCTATCAATTTCTCTCCCCTGGCTTTCTCTATAAATATAGCATAAACTTGCTTTTCTCTCATCTTGTAATGCAACTTCTGTTTGTATTATACTAACTTACCGTTAGTTTTTCATAAACGGGCTAACATTTCTCTAACTGTTAAGTATTGTCATTTAACATGTATCTACTCTTAACCAAAGTTTTCATATTATATCTAATTTGGTATAATTATTTAAACTGCATTTGTTTTTGTATTATTTTTAATGACTGTAAAATTCTTCTTCTTAAAATGTTTTGCATTACTTTGGAGCTTTTTTTGCTGGGCCTCTGTTGAAAATATGCTCCTCAGACTTTCCCTGTAATCAAATGTCAATAAATAAGTAAATGTCAGTGGCTGCATATGGGCTGCTGTACCTAACAGAAGTAAGCCCAGAAATAGCCCCAGAAACAAACGGTCCTTGTGGCATCCCAAATTAAACAAGATATAAATCAAAAGGAAAAACTAATTATGGTAAAAATCAGTTAGGGTGATTTCCATAAAGATTAAAACTCTCTCATCAAAATAAATAGGGAACAAAGAGGGCTAATTATGTTAAGCAAAGCCAAGTTTGAGGTCAAGATGTCCTCCCGAGTGAAATATGTCCATAAGGCTTCTACAGCTATGTCAGAAACCTCAAGAAGATTACACAGCAGTGTGCTAAGCTGGTGGATAATGGTGCCACATTCACCAAGCCTGGCAATATAGGGAACTTGTTGGCAGACAAATTCAGATCAACTTTACCTCCCTCTCACTCCAACCACCCCTGAAATACCCTCAAACATAACCCCTCCAACTATAACTAGGGTTCATGTAGACACTACACTCACTAAAACCAAGAACACAGTCTCAGTGGGTCTGAAAACATCTCAGGATGCCTCCTGGATAGTCTAAAATATGAATTATAAGAACCTCTGTAGTTATTATTTAACTATAGTCTTAAAATAGGCTTTATGCCATATCAATGGAGGACTGTGACAGCCACCCCCCCTTCATAAGTGAGGGCCTTCAACAGATGCTGAACATAGGGGATAGGAGACATCCACACACTGGATGCATCTCAGTTTAGCTTTGTCAAAGGAAGGTCATGCTTGAATCTAGTGGACTTCTTTGAAAATGTCACTAAGGCAATGTATGAAGGGAAAATGGTGAATTTTGCCTACCTAGATCTGGCTAAGGCACTTGATACAATACCCCACTCATGCATTATCAATAAACTCAGGGAACAAGTTATACATCCCTTTATAACATGCTGGATAACTACCTGGCTCACTGATAGGAGCCAGATGGTTAGGATCAGTGAAGTCACCTCCATAGAGAGGCCAGGCATCAGTGGAGTCCCCATGGTCTCTGTACTAGACCTACTCCTCTTCAGAATGTACTTCTGTGATGTCAAAGGCCTCTGGCTAACCAAGTTCCCAGATGATTGTAAACTGAGAGCAGACATTGATTCCCCCCAAGATGAGAACACCCTTCAGGAAGGTCTAATACAGGTGCCAAAGACATGGCGTAAAGCTCAATACCAAGAAATGTATTATAGTACCTTTTGGAAGTCTGCCACCCCAGCTAACTGTGACCTTTGTTATGTACTGAACCAGGCATATCTAACAATTGGAACGTTCTCAAAGGTTCCTCACTAAAAGAATACAGGGTGTAGGTAAAATATCCTATGCAGATAACCTCAAGGCCCTATCCATGTATTCTGTCAGACTCCACTCTGATGGACCTCCTACACATATCCACAAAACAAACAGCACCTGAACTGCCCTTTCCAAAGACTTGAACCTTGCCTGTGATATAAATAGGACCTGCTGGAGAGATGGGTATGTATGCCAGAGACTAAACTGGCTCTTGAACAGGCTCCCCATCCATGTGAAGCAGGGTTCCCCCCTAACCCAATTCAGGTGTAACTTGGACAATTTGATGGGGAACAGGACACTCATCCCTGGCTTGGCACCTATGTCTCTAATGGACACAAGCAACCTGCAAATGGTTCATCTCCCAGGCCTCTGCTTGTAAATATTTAATCTCCCAAGCCCCTGCTTACACTTATCAAGGCTACCAGAACTTGTCAGAGATTTGGGATGTGTGGCTAGGCTTAAAAAGACCTCTATGGTTGTCAGCCTAGTAAACACCTATGAACCTATCAATAAAACACCCTAAAATTGATTAGCTAGTTGGAAATCTGATAACTTATGAAGATAGTAGCCTAGCCTTCGAACAACATGTGCCTACAGTAGTAAGAAAAGCTTTCTATGTTGCTCAAATTATAATAAAGGGCATGGCACCTAGATCCAGAGAGGTCATCATACCACTGTACTCTGCCTTCATGAGACCCATCATAGAATATAATGCACACTTTGGTATGTACATGACCAGACATATGCAGCAATTGGAACATCCATAAAGGTTCCTTACCAAAAGAATATAAGGAGTAAACACAATGTCCATTGCTGATCACCTCAAAGCCCTGTCTTTTTACTTGGTATCATACAAACATCTAAGAAGTGATCTTTGCCTGGTGTACAAGGCATCCCTGGACCCTGTTTTGATTAAGCGTTTGCACATCTGCAGAACAAACAGCATCAGAACTACTAGTTTAAAAGACCTAGATTTTGCTTGGAATATAAATAGGATATGTCAGAGAGACAGATATGTTTCTCAGGGAATTCTCATTCTCTGGAACAGGATCCCCATGCATGTGAAGTAGAGCTCTTTCTATCCCTATTTAATCACAACTTGGACCAATGGATGGGTAATCAGAAATTAACCCCAGTCTGGCTCCTATGTCTCTGATGGACAGAGGCAGTCATGATTAAATCACCCCTATATAAATCCAATTTGGTTCCACAGCTAGGCCAATAAGAGCCCTTGTGGTTGCTAGCCTATTATATACCTATAAACCTATAAACCTATGAATATTTCTAACTGATGATTAGACAGAGTATGTAGCCATGAACAATTTTATTATCATATAATGTGCTTTACTGCCTATCACTTAAAACAGTATGCGGCTGATGAACTATAGTTGCAAGCCAGTTATGTATTCACTACTACTACAAACTTCAAACTACTGTTTGAAACTGTGTATCTTTTCTGAAGAAGTTACTACATTGCAAGCAACGAAAAGAGCTTCAATAAATTGTTTTGTTTTATATTTTTTTGATTCCTGAAACTTTCTGTGGTGGGTTTTGGTGCTGCTGACTTCATTTTTGTGTTTCAGTAGTTTGTTGGCTTTCTTTTCCCAGTTATGTATTCAATCAGATTCCATTAATGTACTTGGCCTACTGATCAAAAGTTCAACACACTAACTCAACTGATACATATTTAAGCAGGCAAGCCACTTCTGCTATGGAGGTCATAAAAACAAACCAAGAAAAACAAATGCTCAAATCCAGATAATTACAAAAAATTGTCTCTGTTACCATAGCAAATAATTGCAGCAATAATAAGGTATTAAGAAATCCATTGGCACTCACCCCAAACAGGAACACACACACACACACACACACACACACACACACACACACACACACACACACACACACACACACACACACACACACACACACACATGTGACAGCCACTTACAAACACTTTACTGATGATGTGTACGCTTTATATGTCTGCATCTGACCACATGAATGAATAAATGCCAGTTACTTCAATAATACATTATAATTCCCCAACACAAACAAATTACAGCCAGTACATTCACAATGCACACCTCATATGCATATATATGAACACATGAATCGACAACCAGTGATGTATTTCAGCTAGATGCTCTCAGTTGCATACAATGCAATTCATTGCACCCCAATACACATATGTCCACCTTAATTGACTAATAAATGAGTAAATAAATAAATAAATAAATACATAACATTCATGGAAATATTACAACTTAAAGCTGTCAGATGGATCCTTTGCAGCCTAATAGACCCTTTCACACATAGGAACTCACATGTAAACTGTAACAATGCATGCTTACCTACAGGCAAGTTGGAGGAACTGGATAATGAAGTGCTGTGAGATGGCAGCGGTGATCTCTGTGCACACTACCAGTGATCAGTTGTATTCACACACATCCTGCCTAGACCACCAACGATTATCATACAATAGTGATGTTTGACTAAGATGGAAAATTAGATAAATGATGGCCAATGTTTTTCTTTTAGATAACATAATGATTTTAATAATAATATTAATAATAATAATTGCCCACTGCAACTTATATCAGCCCCTATGTACCCCCATACATAAGATACATCCACCAATTGCAGTTACTTATATGGCTGTGTACACCTCCAATGTCTGACTGTGTTTAAAAAAAGTGCAACAATAAGGAATTCAGCTTGCTTCTCACAAATGTGCCCTAGTTCTGGAAAGCCTGAGCAATGACAGTCTAATCTGACCAATTGTTAACTGTATCAGTTATTTCCATCCATAGAGAGTTCACATATCCAACAATTAAAGCTACAGTGTTGAATGTGTATGCTTTACATGTCTGATTATGACAAAAAATGGCCACAAGATTCAAAGATATTGATAGATTCAATGGAAACAGCAAGGGAGATTTTGCACTCACCAATTATTGCCAGTTTGAGTTTGTACACCTCATATGTTTGACTACAATGAAATGAAGGAACAAACAATATTCACAACCTGTTACTGGTAGATTGGTAGATACATTCTCTGCAATGCATTACAAATTACAAGTTCAAAAATATGAGGCACAATCTGAAGCATTCTGCAAATTTGGTGATAGTTGAGAACCCACTCTTTCTTTGTCTCTGTCTTTCTCTGTACCCCCCCCTCTCTCTCATGTGCAGACACGCTCACACACACACACACACACACACACACACACACACACACACACACACACACACACACACACACACACACACACACACACACACAAGCGCATACATACATATGCTCATCGTATTAAAGTTACCTAGACTAAAAAAAATAATAGTAATAAAAAAAACATATAAATATAATATAAATAATAACATTTATACAGACTTTCAGCTTTTTCCGGTTAAGGGTTGCCACAGTGGATCACATGTATGTTTTGGTCTCTTGTGCAGATCTATTGAAGATCTTCAGGATCTCTATTTAACTCTCATTATCATAGCTGTCAGTTATTGTGACTTCTAGAATCAAAGCACTAGCTATATCTTTACTAAGTGGTACATTCCCATATTTATCACATACAATTGACTGGAACTGCATGTAAGTATTTTGAAATAATTTGTGTATATGTAGGTGTGTAGGTTGTTGTGGGTATGTACCTGTACCAGTATGTGAAAATCAAGGTTTGCTGATTACCATACTCATAAAAGGAATATAGGAAACATTGCTGCTCAGATGAGCATACTTATGGAGTCTGCAAAACAACTGGACTGTACAGACAAGTAAGCTTCTACAGGAAGCAATGAGTTAAATTTTTCTTCAGGTGACAGATTCAGATTTAACCTACTGTATAATACTGGGCTAGTATACACTTTGAATTCCTCTGATTTCTCTTCCTCCATTCAGTCATTCTGATTCTGACTTCCGTCTCTGAGGAATATATTTTCCTGACTATAAATGCCATCTGCTTTTACAAACTTTATGTGGCTTTCTGATAAGTCTACTAACATAGTGCTTTCTACTTTCTTCAGTAACCTGCCTCTGGGTAGCTTCTTTCTCTGGCTTTACACTTTCATTCTCTTTTGCTGCCTTGCATTGCCCTTTCATTGCAAAGGGTATCTAAGAATAAACCATATTAGTTTTACTTTTTTATGGTTCTCAGATTCCTGTTGCATAGAGTCTACCTTAATCTACATTTTCTGCTTTACAGTAGCATTCTTATGGTGAATATGTGTATCTAATACCTGCTCTCTCTCTTCCTTGTTAACTGTAGCAACTTGCCACACTGTAGCTGCAAAATTTTCCAGCCTCTCACATCCCCATAGGAATGCAAAATGGGGAAAATATTTTTATAATATTAACTCCTAAGTCAAATTAGGGACCACAACCATAGGATGAAACAATTTCCCAGCACTGTCTGAATTTCTACATGTTCAAGTAAATACTCAACTTTTTTCTTGTTAGTAATTTTATTTTTATGCTGCGGGGAACACCTGCTAAAGGAATTTGTGCTCCTTGACTCCATTAATGCTTAAACCACTCAGTCTTCCAGAAATGCAATACATTTTGCCAGTTTGCTTTTTATACACTGACACTGGTATGCCTTATTTATACAAGATCCCAGAACAACCATGCTTAAAACATTTATTTTAGTTTCTAATCCAACCTTCTCTTTACAGAACCTAGCAATTTGAATATCCCCTTCTTATTTGTGAAAAAATAAAATATTATTTGTTATATTCTGTTTCACTGAAAAGAGTCCATTTCAACCTTAGGAACAGACATTTCACTGCTAAACATGTTCCTATTAATTGGTAACTAGTTTGCTATATGTATTAGCTTATCATATTTCTTTGGGTCACTTTGTAATTTCATTTGCATTATGCTACTAGGCAAAACTGTTTTTTTTATGTTATCAGCTGCTACAATCTCTACCATTGTTTAAAATGTGCTTTAATCATGCATTTGTTCACTTAACTGTTTATTGAAATTATCAGCACTAACAAATGGTCCTTAAAGTTTTTTTCTTGGTTCATACATTTTTTAAACTTTACATAGTTCATACAATCAGTCTCATTTTTCATACAACCAATTTCATTGCTTGCTGTCTAAAAGTCTGGCAGTGTTTGATTTGCCAGCTTTTTTGGCCAGATCAAGTAGCTGTTGCTCTAGCAGCTTAAACATTTGGTCAATCCTCATGTGTGAACCCATTGAATCCTTCATGGTTGCACTTGAGCTGAAAAAGCACACAGTTACACTTTTCCAAGCGGGCTGGGGGACGAACACAAGTACATTAAGCAAAATTCCTTAGTACTCTCTCAATGAATAGAGGAAATCACTTAGATAGTGATAGGATATATCTTGGGAATTAAGGCATGATTTTGTACCTGAAATGCCACCATTTTCTACTCATGTGAAATTCAAGGAGACAATGGAGACAGATCATGCACAAAACATCTAATGTATTTAACTCCAATATATATATATATATATATATATATATATATATGTGTGTGTATGTGTGTATTAGTTCACTTGGATTTGCATACACAAAGTAAACAGTACATTCACATCACAACAATTATGCAGTCCATATTATTCCTTCCAGGCTTTCAGGCTATAGGCTGTACCATAACTAGAAGGAAATGTCAGACTGTGGGCCTCTCTCCTATTCCCAATTCTCAACTCCAAGTTCAGGTACTTCCACCAAGCACAATCGACAGAGTTACCTACCATAAGATAGCCCTGATTCAATGCATTCTCAGTCCTACTTCCATTTAGCCATTCCTCTGTTTTCTTTCACTGAGGAAATACATCCCTGAATGTAGCCATTCAGGCTACCCTTTTTATGCTAAGGTAACTTACAAGTCCTTGTGAATGGCAAATTGTTGCAGGAACCACTACGAGAAAGTTCCCTCACACCACACAATAATGTACAGTCAGAAAACATTTAAAGGCTTGTGCAATTTTTTATCCTCAACATATTGTAATATCATAGTTATGCCAGATTTCATAATTTCATACAATATTTACAGATTCAACATGTGTGTGTGTGTGTGTGTTTGTATATCTACATATACATATATATATATATATATATATATATATATATATATATATATATATATATATTGTGTGTGGTGTGTGTGTGTGTGTGTGTGTGTGTGTGTGTGTGTGTGTGTGTGTGTGTGTGTGTGTGTGTGCGTGTGTGCATGTGTGTGCGTGTGTGTGTGTGTGTGTGTGTGTGTGTGTGTGTGTGTGTGTGTGTGTGTGTGTGTGTGTGTGGTGTACCACAGGTGAAGGGATGCACTATCACTGCATAAATTCTTATTTTTGGTGCTGTGGCTTTTATAAGTAGGTGAGATGGAAGTATCTTGACTTGTTGACTAAATGGTGGCTTGATTTGGACAAAGCACTAAATTTGTTTAACTAGATCTTGATGAGTTTAATTTCAAAATAGTGGGCAAGTCTGGCTATTTAGCACATCACTAAAAATAACGCCAACAAGTTTAATATCACGATAAAGCTTTATCGTGATATTAAATTTGTTGGCGTTGTTTTTCATGTGAGATTTGTGGATTTTATACAGTGCTGTTCTGTGTTACACATGGAACAGCCTAGCACACTACTATATACTATGCAAACACCTTCCAGTCTGGTTTTTCCCACTAACTCGACACCCCTGGTGTACACAGATGGGGGAAACTTTACATGACAAAACTAACAAAATGTTCGGGGCTGCTGTCGCTCTCATACATCAATATGTGCAAGAGGCTGAGGGTGGTGAGGTTGTGAATGTTGATGACCAACCCACAGTGAGGAGGAGAAGAGTGTACAGACCCAAGGTAATCTACCAGGGGCTACATGAGCTGGAGAGTGCTATAGAGTAGACAGGAACATTCTAAAGCAAATAGTTGAGCTGTGCCAGCCACGCCTCACATACAGAACCAACAGACGGGAACCCAGTGGATACCAAGGTATGTGTAGGCTTAAGAATATGGGTCTATATCAGAATCGCAAAAGCTGTCTTTTGTGAATACATGTTCATCGACACATAAACGCCGAAGAACGAGAACAGCGAATTACCAAAAGAGCGAAATGGAGAATGCTGAACGGATTTTGTTAGCCAGCAGGGTGATCGTGGGGATGAGGAAATGAATCATTTTCCCCACTGTAGTGCAGTCTCAGAGTTGGTATATATAAGTAGGGTGGGTATGGGGGGTGCAGGGGTGCTTGCCCCCCTGCAAAAACTTTTCAAAAAGTGTTTTAAGTAAGCTTTGTACAATTAGGTTTACCTTACCTGTATGACGCTGTTACTTCCTGGAATCCGTTTGGTGTTCTACATTTCACTCTTTTGGTACTTTGCTGTTCTCATTGTTCGACATTTATGTGTTGATGAACATGTATTCGCGAAAGACAGCTTTCGCGATTATAATATAGACCCAAGAATACTAGCCACGGGTACCTTCCAAAGGGCGGCTGAATGGGATGGCAGCAGATAGTGGACACCTATGTGGGCAGCATGAAATCCATAACAAATACTGCTATCAGCATACTAGGCATTTCTAGACAAGGTGACATATCCCACTGCAGTACATGTGGTGGCCCAAATGTGTGTCCATAGGACACACACAAGCATGGCAGTGAGGCTCACATACCCACCACCAGCCTCAGCCAGCAGGACAGGTGTAGATAACCATAAAGAAAGGCTGGGCTAAGGCCTCCAATTGATGGCAATGGTTAACAGCCCCCCTCCAGACCTACACAGACAGACTACAACAGGTCTGGCAGTTGTATGTTACTTCTGAAGGGTAAGAAGTCTGAAACTGAAATGTAGGTCAATAAAACCTAAGATCTGTACTCTACTGATATGTCTGCAGTCTGCATGATAGGTTAGAATACAAAATGAAATGGAAGCCAACATACTACCTGAAATACCAGTACAGTCATAGCAAATGTTTAAAGTTGTCGGGTGTGCCCCCCCCACAATCCTATGTAGAAATGCAGTAACATGTAAGTGTGAGGTGTAATAACAGTGGAGCACAGATTACCTGAGCTGGACCAATCTACAGGATAGATTGTTGCATGTGTACAATATGCAGGGGTCCATGTATTAGGTTGTTGTGTGTTCAATATTGTCTGGAAGTGGTCAGCATGTAGGCATAGAGGGTTGTGTCTCGGTGGCCTATGGCCAGTACTGTGGATGACAAGGCCATGTTCTGATAACTGCAGTGCCAACCACAATGCTTCTCAGCAATACCCATGTCAGCAGTCATCCATACTCACTGTCCAGATGTCAATATCTGTCACCGTCTGAAAGATGGACATGCCATGAATGTGGGCCCATACATACACAGAGTACACAGGTGGAAGTACCCTAGACAGAGTGCATAAAATGTAACTGTCACCTGCACACAACTTTGGAATTGTACATACAGGTTAGCAGCACATTAGTTGTCTGTGTAGTATGTAATACTGATGTAGTCTGGCCAAACACTGGCAGACCACAAAAGGTACAGTTATGAAGTAATGAGAGACTCCCTATGTCCCTGCACAAGGCAGCATAAGGGGAATGTCCCAGGCATATCTGTGAGTCAGCTGTAAGTAGCTTCCATATCACACATGCACTCAGCTCACCCCGCCATCAGCCACAAGTTTATCACAGGTCATATCCTTGTTGTTGGGAATGAGTACAGTATGACCCCACTTCTGTATGGGAATACCCACAGAATGCAGCATGTTGAAGAGGTGTCCTATGCAGGTGTGTCCCTAGCTGTAAGCAGCACCCTGCCTGCACCCACACCAATGGGTCAATATGTACAGGAACTATTGCCATTAACACCTCGCACACTTACCCTGTCACCCCAGGGGAATCCACTGGCTCGCAGCCTGGGAATGTAGGAGTGACAAAATGCACTGGCCTGCTACAGATGGCCTGCATCACTCCCAAATGCCTGCAGTCCTCTGTCAAAGGCCTGTGCCTCATCCGTAGTGCTAATGTATTGTATCTCGTGGGGTCACAACTAAAAAACTAACACAGTCAACAGAACACAAATGCAAGGCCATGTTGACAAATCCCAGTTGCATGCCCCCCATGTCCTACTGCATGAACTGTGGACCAATCCATAAATACCGCTGGGATGAAGGGCCAACTATAGGGATACTTCCCAGATATCGCTTGCATAATGTTAGGATGAGGATAGAATAACAGAGTGGGGGGGGGTGTAGATGCATGATGTCATGGAGTTCGTGAAGCCTAAAACTCTGATGTGTGCCCATACTACCCCTGCCTGCAAACCAAGTAATGGGTGGCTACAAACCTGCTCGTAAACCACAATGTGAAGGAGAACTGACCAGATATATGAGCCCTGCCTCTGGGTTACCTGGGTGAATCTGGACAGCTGAGAGATATGGCCACAGCAGGATATGGCCATTCTGTAAAGTCAATATATGTACAAGAAGGGGATCTTCAGCCACCATACTACCAAGGGGATGGACCATTTACGCAGACCCAATAGCAAGTGTCTGTAGTTACCCCTCCATAATGGCAGGTGTGTACAAGAATGTGTAGGCTGTGGACAACAATACTGGACCCAGCTTAATTCATCTTGTATTTCCCAGTAAATAACTGTGAGCAAATAATTATATCTGTCAGTAGTCGATGACATAGTACATCACAGTGTAAAATGGTGCATATGTCTGAATATTTCTGCTAACACCAACCATGTAACACAAGCAGAACAGACAGTAATAGTTACAGTATCCCCCTATCTGTCGCCAATTGTGACTCAATATTGTCAACCTATCTACAGATATCCTTCAGAAACTGTTGCTATCTGTAGGTTGAGAACACCGAACCCTGGACTGGAGAACAACCCTACCTGGAATGGATTCACACACTCATTACAGAAGGTAATACTAGGCATGCTCCTAAATTAAGCCCATGTCTGACAACACAGTGGACTATACATATCTGTCAATTGCAGATGTCTCTGCAAACACACCAAACTGTACACCTCTCATGCTTCACACACACATTGGATAGGAATACTCACACATATCCAAGGCCAACACACTATAATATGTCAAGCATACACACACACACAGATGTGGGGAAGAGAGAGACAGACAGTAACAGATAAAATTCCATTATGAGCCCTGTCCCACCCACTACATATCCAATTGGCCGATATCACATGATGTTCTGATGTCAATCACTGTAGACATTCCTTTTGGTAGCCCTCAGCCCTATAGTGTCTGTGGTGCTTGTGATAACTGTGTAACACAATAGTACAAATCAGTATTCATGTAGCATTTGTATACTCAGTCCTGTCAAATGTAAAGGTGTGCGTGACTGAGTGTGTGTGTGTGTGTGTGTGTGTGTGTGTGTGTGTGTGTGTGTGTGTGTGTGTGTGTGTGTTTCCAGAGGAATGATTTATGGCCCATTCACACACACTGCACTTCCCATTGGACATGTTAGCACTCCTGCTAATGTCAGTCACCTTGAAATAACCCTTTGGCCAAGTCTCAGCCCTATAAGCTCAGTGGCACTTGTGATAACTGCATAATACTGTAGTATAGCAAACTAGTTAGGTAGAAGTTCTAATCCCAGACATGGCCATTCACCTACTTTAGCACACATGCCAATGTCAGTCACCTTGAATAACCCTTTGGCTAATTCTCAGCCCTTTAAGCTGCATGTCACTCACGATAACTGTGTAATACTGTAGTGTAGCAAACTAGTTAGGTAGGAGTTCTCATCCCGGACATAACAACTGTGTGTGTGTGTGTGTGTGTGTGTGTGTGTGTGTGTGTGTGTGTGTGTGTTTAGAAAAATGATTTTGAGGCCATTCACACTCACTGCACCTGCCATTGGTGATTTTAGCACACCTGCTGTTGTCAGTCACCTTGAAATAACCCTTTGCCCAAGTCTCAGCTCTATAAGCTCCGTGATACTTGTGATAACTGTGTAATATTGTAGTGTAGCAAACTAGCTAGATAGGAGTTCTAATCACAGACATGACAACTGTGATTGCGTGTGTGTGTGTGTGTGTGTGTGTGTGTGTGTGTGTGTGTGTGTGTGTGTGTGGAGATGAATGATTTTGAGGCCATTCACACTTATGGCAAGTGTGTGTATGTGTGTGTGTGTGTGTGTGTGTGTGTGTGTGCGTGTGTGCGTGTGTGCATGTGTGTGTGTGTGTGTGTGTGTGTGTGTGTGTGTGTGTGTGTGTGTGTGTGTGTGGAGATGAATGATTTTGAGGCCATTCACAATCACTACACCTGCCATTCCCCTACATTAGCACACCTGCTGATGCCAGTCACCTTGAAATAACCCTTTGCCCAAGTCTCAACCCTATGAGTTTCATGGTGCTTGTGGTAATTATGTAACACTCTAGTATAACAAACTAATTAGGTAGGAGTTCTAATCCCAGACATGTGAACTGTGAAAAGGTGTAAGAGTGTGTGTGTCTTTGTTGACACCTGATTTTGTGGTCATTCACACTTACTACACATTACCCTTACCCCTCTTTACCGCTGCAGCTGATGTCACTCACCTTCAAAGATACCTTTGGGCAACTCTCCAACATATAAGCTCTGAGGTGCTTGTAATAACTGTGCAATACCATAGTGTAGCAAACTAGTTGGGTAAGAGTTTAAATCCTTGTCCTGGCAACTGTGATAATTTGTGTGTGAGTCTTTGTGGACACCTGATTTTGTGGTCATTTACAATTCCCTTACCCCTCCTTTAGCTCTGCAGCTGATGTCACTCACCTTCAAAGATACCTTTGGAGGGATCTCCAACATATAAGCTCTGTGGCGCTCATGATAATTGTGTAACATTCTAGTACCAATAAATAGCTAGGTAGGGGTTTGAAACTCAGTACTGGTAAGTGTGTATGTCATCAGTATCCTGTGTGAGTGCTGGTGTGGGTTTTGCTACATTTTAATATTGAGGACCCATATGTCCTAATGTCACATTACAAAGCCAAAAGTTGTCAAACACCATATAGGTTGTTGTAGACAATCCACAGCCATACATTTATATATAGGCAACCATTGTAATACCCAGAGACCTCTCTCCCCCATGGATCATACACAAACATGCTTGGCTCTTTCTCTCTTCCTTTCTTTCTTTCCCTCTGTCTCTCTCTCCCCCTCTTTGGTAGATGTGGAAAATGCATCTGTTTTGCATAGGCAGCAGCTTGACTTTGGTAGGTAGTGCACATGATCAGCTGATGACCTGTGCACAAATTGCAGTCCTTCACTTGCTAATTGCATGTGGAACAGCTGTGGTATCACTCCTACAGCCAATTGCATGGAAACACGCTCCTATAAGTAAGCACTGCAAGTTTGTGTTGGCCATTCTCCTTCATGTGGGTGTGTGACAAACAGCACCACAGAGGGTAGTTGGAAATACCTCTTCAAAAAACACTGTGGAGACAGGCCAACAAACTGGAGGGGGATGTTCCAGACATGGGGACAGAATGTAAGTATTGCTGTTCTAGGGTTTGTGTGGATATGGCTGTTCTACATGATTTAAAGTCTGTCATGACGGTCTTATGTGGTTGAGAAAACTCCCACCTGTAGGGCTATCTGCAGACTGGCCAGAGTTTGGAGACTTAGATTTGTTGTGTTACTCACACATTTTCTGTCTTTATAAATACAGTAGTATACACTGATGATTGTAGTCAGTAAATGGTAACATTCATGTGTGTTACTGACTTCATATCCCTCAGAAGAGATATGCCACAACAAACCCTGTTACACCAGCAATGTTCTCAGTTTATAACTGCAATATGTCAATATTGGCCCCGTGTTTGTGCCTCTGCCCCCCCAAGTCTGTCACCCTTTGTTCATATGTCATGCAGTAAGAGGTGGATATGCACAGTATATCATTATTTAGTAACATAATTCCTGATAGCAAGCCAGTGATATAACAGACTGCCAGACATGTAATGTATAGGAGGCCTAATAGTTGAGGACAAAACCTAGACATTCTGTTGTAGTCTGTACAGTAGTGAGGTCTGTGTATTTATGGTGATTGCTGACAGAGTGTGTGTATTATGTAGCAGTGTATTGTGATCATGTTATTTGGCCTGTGTACAGACTAGGGTAGATGTCAGTGTTCTTGGTCCTGTTTTATCTGAAGTTGCATGCTGCTCCAGTTTCTGATACCCTATCAGCCTATATGTTTGTAGGGCCAGACTAAGACATGTGCCATACCACAGTCAGGCATCAGACTACACTGTGAATTGGGCCAGTATATGTTGGGTTAGTGTGTGAGTGGCAAACATGATGATGACTTTTGTTAACACAAACCATAGACTGTACTATTACTTAGGCTTATCATTATGGGACTGTGACTGTGTTGAGATTGGTTGTGGGTATGCACTTTCACACTGGTGCCTGTTACTCCATGCTGTTACATGCCTGTAGTGCCTGTTATATTTGCAATTACATGTGTATTCCCCAATAGGTAAATTGGGTTAATGTTGTGCCAGTCTGCCTGTAGTGTAGACAGTGCTTGGAGACATGCCTAGCAGCTCAGTGTATTTATCCAAGTGTGATGTTATGTGAAGATATTTGTCAGATGTACTGTTGCCTGGCCACCATACATTTAGTGTATTTCTGACAAAGCAATGGGCTGGTGTGAAGATGTATGTCACTAACTAGTGTGAAGTATGTGGCTTGGGACCTCTGATCCTCCAGTTAATATGTGTTAGGACAGACAGGAGGGTGTGAATGCATCAACTGTGTGAGCTTATCTAGTCCAGTATTTCTGATATATCCCCATTTTCATGGCTTTAAACATCCCCTTTGTCAGGCTTGTTCCACATTTCTTGCACTAAGGCATTCTGTGTATACCTTCTGACTGACCAGATTGTTTCAGAATGTCCATGTTTATTGCTCATATTTGTTCTGTATTCCACAGGATCATTACTGTGATTTGTGTGGTACTTCAGTATGATGATTTTATGATGTCTGTCAGTAACTGATGGTGTACATGTCAAATTCAGAAGAGCCTTCCTTCCCAACATGTATGTTGACACAACCCATCACTGTAGCAACATTCTACATTTATAACTGCAATACATACATTACATTCCCTTGCACTAAGAGGTTGAGAGTTATGGTGCTGCGGTATGACTCCACTACATGTCATGGGCATATGTTATATATACATACATATATATATATATATATATATATATAAATATATATATATATATGTGTATATATATATATATATATATATATATATATATATATATATATATGTATATGGTTCCCCTTTATAATCTCAAATTGCTGAAATCTCAAATTTCAGTATCCCGAGACCATAATGGCGAAACTTCAAAATAGCGAAAGCGCATAAATGTGAATCCGAATATATCAAATCCATGCTTATGCATTTACTCTACGTTACGTGAAGTGTTTGGCTGGGATGGTGTCTGGAATTTAAGGTGAGTGACTGCATGTGAGTGTTTTTGTAAGTTGTACATGCGGGTTAGGGTAGGGAGGTGTAAGTCTGAGTGTGAGTGTCAGATGTGTTGGTGTTTGTGTATGTGTGATGCATGCGTGTGTGTGTGTGTGTGTGTGTGTGTGTGTGTGTGTGTGTGTGTGTGTGTGTGTGTGTGTGTGTGTGTGTGTGTGTGTGTGTGCATGTGTATGTGTGTGTGTGTGTGAGGGACTGTAGAATGTCTGGGTGTGAGTTTTTTTTTTTCTGTTTGTGCGATTTCGGAGTTGGTATATATAAGCAGGGGTGTGCAGGGGGGCTTACCCCCCTGCTTGCTTATAGTGTAGGCTTGTATAGTTTGTGTGCTGTTGGTAGAATGGTTTGTGTGTTGTGTGGTCTATGGTGTATGTATGTTCATGATAGTGTGTTTCCTGACTTTGTGTTTTGGGATTGGAAATTGTTCGCCTTTATAGTTTCGACATACTGAAATTCGAGATTTCAGTATTTCGAGATTATAAAGGGGAAAGGGGAAGGAGGGAGAGAGAGAGAGAGAGAGAAATATTTACCTATATATATATATATATATATATATATATATATATATATATATATATATGTGTGTATGAATATGTAAATATATATATATATATATATATATATATATGTGCAGATATATAAACATATATCTATATACTTTTGTGAGTAAACATGAGTGTTGTATATACCTTCTCAGATGTATCCCACCATATTAATCTGATATGTGTATGTTTACATATAAGAACATGACTGATTCAACACTATTTTCACTTACAAGTACTAAACAATTGTTGTAGTCAAAGCAGTTGTTCACTACTATTCAGTATGTGTACTGAATGATATATCTGAAAAAAAACAACTGTTGTTTTTGCAGTTCAGATAGCTTAGTGGTTAACTGCTGTGACAACAGTGTAAAGGGTCCTGGGTTCAAGACTTGCAAGGGCTAGTTATTTTGTTGCTAGGCAGAACAAGCACTGTTGGACACAAAGTGATTAATGCAGTTTTGAGCAGCTTTAAGTGGGTTTGTGGAGGTTTGGCCAACGGTAAGCACTGCTAATGTATGGAAATGCAAATAGGCGCTTACACTGTGTAGGATTCGCTTACCAGTGCGCAAATCTGCTTAGCATTTACATTTAAGCAGTGCTTACACCTGCTAGGCATAGCTCAGCCCTGGTAACCAGTGATCACATTCCAGTCTGATAAAATAGCAGGGCAATGACATATTTAATAAGTGTATGTAATTCCATGTACATAACATGCTTCTATGTGCTGTCATTACAGTAGCAAGGGGTCTAAGTATACTGTATGGGACACCTGAGTATACATGAGTAGCACCACAATCATTTCTCTTTGTATGTGTTCCATACATCTGTGCTGTGACAGAGGCCTGGTTCAAGGCTCCAGAGAACACCCCTGCATTACCAGGTTATAATTCATGCCACACCTTTTGGCCATTTAAACTGGACCAAAACACTAAAGGCGGAGGCATGTCCATATTCATTAAGGATATCCACACCTCCAGTCTAGTTGCTCAACATAATGCATCCAAAATTATCCAAGTGCAACTAACACTGGGCATGACTGCAATCCAGGTTGTAGCTTGTTACAAATATTCCACCATGCCCCAGGATTCCCAGTCTTTATTTATTATGATACTGGAAAATATTAAGGTGCAACCCAATACCTTAATTATGGGTGATTTCAACTACCCCATCATCAATTGGGAAAACTACTCATGTACCAACTCATTTGCTCACCGTTTTCTGGAATTCATAAATTCCAATGCCTTGGATCAGCTTGTCCATACCCCCACCAGGGGCAGCAATATCCTGGACCGGTTAACTCCTCACTGGTCAGATCCGACCACAAGCTAATCACCCTAGGCATCCATATCCCAGTCCCACCCCCACTAAGGAAACCACCATAAAAAAACTACTCCAAAACCAATTTCCTGCTTCTTCAGACAGAAATGGTGAACTGCACAACACTCATGCAGATAGAAAATAGCAGTACAACTGCTGAATCTTACACAAATGCACTGTATAAGCACATACATGAGTGCGTGGATCATGCCATCCCAAAAAGAACCAAGACGCTACCCTCCAAAAAAGGGAAGCCAATCTGGTGGTCCCCTACCATAAACAAACTCTACAACATAAGGAGGAAGCTGTTGCAAAAAAGAGTAAAATCACAAGACTGGAGGAACGCCCTGGTCAGCCTCAGCAAGAAGCTAAGATCCCCTCATAAAATCCTCCAAAGCCAGTTTTGAAAATAAAATCACCACTGATTCCAAAGACAACCACAAAGCATTCTACAGCTATGTCAAGAATCTCAATGGCAACACTCAGATCTACTCTGAGCTACAGCACAATGGCACTAAATATACAGAACCAACCAATATTGCCAACATCCTAGCAGATAGGTTCAGTGCTAACTTTACCCCTTCTCACCCTCCAAAAGGCCCATCTTAATACTGGAAGAATGCAAATCCCCTGTAATCACAGATGAACAAGTAAAGACTACACTCTCCATAGCCAAGAACACAGCATCCATGGGACCAGACAACATCCCAGGCTGCATACTGCACAAACTACAGAATGAACTGGCACCCCACCTAAGTACCATGTTCAATCATAGCCTCACCTCAGGCTATGTGTCTACTGAATGGCGCACAGTGATGGTTGTCCCACTCCACAAAGGGGGTGCCACCATGGACCTCAGAAACTACTGCCCCATTACTCTGATGAGCCTGGTCTACAAGGCCATGAAACATATCATCTTGGAGCTTATAAACAAAGACATAGGTAACCTCCAAACCCTGGACCCCACTTAGGTTGGGTTTGTAAAAGGTAGATCATGTCTACTAAACCTGATTGACTTCTTTGAAGCAGTCACTAGAGACATAGACAATGGCAAGGTAGTGCACACAGCCTATCTTGACCTCACCAAGGCTTTTGATACCATCCCCCACTCTGGAATTATAGATAAACTCACTAAACTGGGCATAAATCCCTATGTCACAAGATGGGTGGCCAACTGGCTCACTGACAGAACCCACAAAGTAAAAGTAGCCATCTCCAAGTCCAACTTCAGACCAGTGATGAGTGGAGTACCACAGGGTTCAGTCCTGGGTCCTCTCCTGTTCGGCATCTGCTTCACTGAAGTGCAGCCCAATACAAAAGCTCTTTGGCTAACAAAGTTCACAGATGACCGCAAACTGGGAACCATAATAGAATCACCTAATGATGTAGACATTCTACAAAAGGGCCTCACAGAGACAGATATTTGGTGTCAAAGTCATGGCCTCAAGCACAATGCCAAGAAGTGCATTGTCATCCACTTTGGGAAAAACTTGGTACCTCTTTCTAAAGCCCTGCACTTGCTCAGCTCTTATAAGGAAACACTAACTAACTAAAGCACTACACCCTCCTTGACTTCTCATAAGTATTAGACTCCTGATTGGTTCTTCCTGATCAAGGGAAAAATCAGTTCCCTTCCCTAATCTGATCAGTAAAAATCAAATTCCCTATACTAATCTGGTATGTCCAAGGGTCAGTTTCAAGGTTACTCTCCAGTCCAGCTGGTGAATCTGGGAATTTTGAGGCAATGTTAAAATTGCCTTATGTAAACAGACAACCCTCTCCTCCTTCCAACAAACTCTAATACATGTGAGAGATGCAGTTACACATCCAAATTGGAGGCAGAGCTCTCTCAACCCAAGACTGGCACAGTCAGTCAGGAGGAAAAGGTAACCACCCACACCACAAATCCAGTCTCACACAGACATATTGCATCTGCATACCCAACACATAAACACACAAAAACATACTCGGAGGCTCTAAATAAAAATCTGCCTAAACAGCAAAGACCTCCTAAGCAGATATCCAAGCAACAGCCACCCCTCAACAATACCCACGAATCACATATCTCACAAAATTAGTGTGCCTCACAGTCACAGCCCTTAAGGCCAAACAACACACCAAATACACTTGTTATAGGGGACTCTATTGTCCGGCACACTGACGTCCTGCTCACCAGACTGAACAAGGAGAAGGTCACTGTAAGCTGCCTGTCGGGTGCCAGGATCCGCCACATAACGCAAGCACTCAGGTCACTCCAAAGGAAGTACAAGTATGACTCCGTCATTGTCCATGCTGGTGTGAATGACCTGAGATGTACCTCCCTGGACTACATGAAAAGAGACATAGAGGAGCTCTCTGACCATGTAGCCCAGGCTGGTATGACCCTGACCTTGAGTAGCATCTTGCCCTCACCAAGAATGATGCCACAGTATAAAGACAAAATGATCAGTTTCAACAATTGGTTAAAGTATTGGTGTCATTCAAAGGGGATCCAGTGTCTGTCAGCCTGGGATGACATGCTCGACAAGCCACATTGCTTCGCTAGGGATGGCTTGCACCTGTCACCCTTAGGCTTTCGTAAACTGGCCAAGGCTCTTTCCACTCCCATAGTGCCTTTTTTAGGTAAGGCTCAAAGGACAAACCCACCTCCATAGACAACCCAAGGATAAAAAAACTAAAGGTAATGCTACTCAATGCCAGAAGTCTAAACCTCAAGATGCACGCACTCGAGGCTCTACTCAGTATGGAGAGAATCGATGTCTGTGCACCCCAGCACTACCAGGTTATAACTCATACCATGTGTTTCGGCCCCAAAACTCGGTCCGAAGAACAAAAGGAGGGGGAGTATCTATATTCATCAAAGATACCTACACCTCCAGGTTAGTGGCACTGCACGAAGCATTGGAAACCATCCATGTGCAACTAATAGCAGGCAAAACTGCCTTTCAGTTTGTTGCCTGCTACAGAACACCCTCCCTATTACAGGAACCCCACTTGGCATTCCTGAAAACACTGGAGAATATGAAGGTCTCTCCAAACACTATGTTATTGGGTGACTTCAACTACCCAAACATTGACTGGGAAAACTACTCAAGCCCAAACACCCTCGCCCAACGATTCCTTGAATTTATAAACTCTAACACAATGGAACAACTGGTCACCACTCCCACAAGAGGGAACAACATACTTGACCAGGTCATCATCAACATGGGGACTCTATGTTCCACACTAGAGGTAAACCCCTCATTGGTAAGATCAGACCATAAACAAATTTCCCTGGACATCCATATCCCGTCCCCACCCCCAGCCAAGGAAATCACTGTAAAGAATTTCTCAAAAGCCAACTTTGCACTTCTCAAGACTGAGGTGGAATCCTTCAAAGCCCCTGGGCCAGAGG